>NC_138372.1:677572-693024 GCF_054177405.1 Leptonychotes weddellii | reverse complement strand
TCATAAATCATGCCAAAGCCAGTTGTCTTGCCACCACCAAACTGGGTTCTGAATCCAAATACAAATATGACATCTGGTGTGGTCTTGTACATTTTGGCTAGTTTTTCCCGAATTTCTGTCTTAGGTACTGTTGCCTTTCCGGGGTGAAGAACATCAATGACCATCTGTTTCCGCTGAAGTGTAGTTGGTTGGTCATGAAGTTCCTGGTCTGGATAGTTATTGTGTCGTTCATGATGGCAGCCCCCCCTTTTACTTCTGAAGTGGTTAGGTATCCAAGTGGTGAAATCATCAAGATTTTCTGAGTCAAATCCTTAAAAGGACATTTGACTGTCACTCTTTAGACTCTAGTGCCTGAGGACAGGGAGTTTGTGTTTTTCACCACAGTGTCATCCTGTCATGGCAGGTGCTTAATACACAGATGTAAGTGAGTAAGGTGTTTGTAGAGCAAGGCCAAGAGTGCTGCTGAGAAGAGAAGAATTCTACTTCTTTGGACTCAAAACTGGACATGACGCCTAATCAGAAAGCAAGCAGGCTGCACCTGTTCCCATTGCAACAGAAATGATCTGATGGTGAAGAATCACAGAGCTGTTTGGTGAAAATCAAGACATATTCAGAAGAAATTAATATATATTAATAAGTATGAGTCATGCTTTTGGTTTCTGTAATTTTAGGGGGAGATGCAAGCTGCAGGCTGTCTGAATTTACAGTAAGTTTTGAGGGAGTAGCTTAGGATGGCTCTGCTCACCAAGACTTTGGCTCCCTGAGGTGCCAGTTAGACCATCTTCCACCACTGTCAAGAGGAATGCATTTATGCAACCTGTGCATATGTGTTTCTGCTCTCACGGCTTGCTTTTCAAACCGTGGACAAACCTTGGCCATTGCCTTCAGGTGGGAAGGAAGGATCAGTTGGCCTTCGAGGGGAGCATAAGGTCAGCCTGGGCACAGGTGGAGAGAGTCTCCATGGATGAGCTCATATATGTATCTGGCTCTGGAAGAGGCACATCAAGGTGAGCTGCATATTGGGGGAGGAAGGGCTGCTAGAAGATGAGGGACATTTGTCAAGGGGAAGGAGGTGAGAAGAACGTCCCTAGAAGCTCCTGGGCAGAGACAAGCCATCATCAGCATGTCATACTTTGGCTTCCTGGGACTCGTGGGGTGGGTGCTGTGTAAGAGACTGAGGCTGGAGCTGGGCACAGGTGGTCTCTTTCCCTTCCGTGGGGCCCCCCTCTGAGAGGCAGCACTACAAAGGAGAGTCTGGGCTCAGCTCCCTTGGGCTCTGTCAAGTGCTGGGAGGTCCCCAAAGGGTCCTCCAGGTTCCATTTGGTGTTCTGTCAGCTAGAAATACGAGGTGGACCAAGTTTCAAGTTCTTGTTTAGTTCAAGAGTTTAAATAAGCCTGAGTTTACAATTATCTAGTACAGATAGAGAATAACGAAGTGCCTTCTGGCCTCTAGTCTCAGCTGCAGCAGCGAGATGGTGAAGGGGATGCTGTCATTTGGAAAGTGTCACAGTAAGATGCACACGTTGAGCCACCGCTGTGGTTCTGAGGCCTGCCACCTTCAGCAGTCAACCTGTGGCAAATGCAGCTGCCCTGCCGAGCTGAAGGGACCTTTCACTGAAGTGTCAAGGCTAAAAGATGAAACTCCTACAGGACCAATCAAGCAAGGCACCTAAAAATTGTGCACCGCAGAGTCCGGTCTGGATTCCGTGAAGGAGCAGCAGCTCAACCCAAGAAGACAGCTGTCACAGCACCCGGTTCCTCTTCAGGATTTCAACAAGTAGTCGCACAATAAGTGTTCTCCTTTAAAAAGAAATTATTTAGGGGAGCCCGGGTGGCTCAGTCAGTTGAGCGTCTGCCTTCAGCTCAGGTCATGATCTCAGGGTCCTGGGATCAAGCCCTGCATCTGGCTCCCTGCTCAGCGGGGAGTCCACTTCTCCCTCTTCCGCTGCTGCTCCACCTGCTTGTGTTCCCTCTCTCTCTCTCATAAATGAATAGAGTCTTAAAAAAAAAAAACACCAGAATCTTTAAAAAAATAAAAATTTAATACAATCACAGGATTAAGTTGACCCTTGAGCGACATGAGTTAAGGGTGCCAGCCCCCCACTTCATGCAGTTGATGATCCGCATATAACTTTTGAGTTCCCAAACACTTAACAACTAAGAGCCCACTGTTGAACCGGAAGCCTTACTGATAAGGAATATGTGTTATGTACTGTATTCTTAGAATAAAATAAGCTAGAGAAAAGAAAACATTACTAAGAATATCACAAGGAAGTGAAAATACATTTATAGTACTGCATTGTTTTTTTTTAAAGATTTGTTTATTTTTTAATTTTATTTTTTAATTTAATTTTATTTTTTTTTTTAAGATTTATTTATTTTATTATTAGAGACAGAGAGCATGAGATGGGGGAAGGGCAGAGGGAGAAGCAGACTCCCCGCCGAGCAGGGAGCCCGATGCGGGACTCGATCCCGGGACTCCAGGATCATGACCTGAGCCGAAGGCAGTCGCTTAACCAACTGAGCCACCCAGGCGCCCTATTTTTTTATTTTTTTAAAGATTTTATTTATTTATTTGACAGAGAGAGACACAGCGAGAGAGGGAACACAAGCAAGGGGAGTGAGAGAGGGAGAAGCAGGCTTCCTGCCGAGCGGGGAGCCCGATGTGGGGCTCGATCCCAGGACCCTGGGATCATGACCTGAGCTGGAGGCAGACGCTTAACAGCTGAGCCACCCAGGCGCCCCAGATTTGTTTATTTTATTTTATTTTATTTTTTTAAAAGATTTTATTTATTTATTTGAGAGAGAGAATGAGAGAGAGAGAGCACACGAGAGGGGGGAGGGTCAGAGGGAGAAGCAGACCCCCTGCTGAGCAGGGAGCCCGATGCGGGACTCGATCCCAGGACTCCAGGATCATGACCCGAGCCGAAGGCAGTCGCTTAACCAACTGAGCCACCCAGGCGCCCCCAGATTTGTTTATTTTAGAGAGGGAGAATGTGCAAGTGGGGGGAGGGGCAGAGGGAGATAGGGAGAGAAGCAGACTCCCTGCTGAGCATGGAGCCTGACACGGGGCTCAATCTCAGGACCCTGGGATCACAACCTGAGCCGAAGGCAGACACTTAACTGACTGAGCCACCCAGGCGCCCCTAGATTTAATTTTAGTATGTTCTGAAGTATAAATTCTTTATAGTAATTTTAAATGTAGCATTGCATAGCAGCCTATAAATAACTTGCATGTGTAGGTAAAAATAGTGCCTTCTGAGAAATGGGTTTAAAGGAACTTTGGAATTTCTCATTGTCAGCACTGCTGTCTTCTCAGTCAAGCGCATCTCTGTGTGTGAGGGGGTAGGGGCGTCTTACCAAAGTGATTTGTCTTACTTTTGGCCATAAGAGAAACTATGTTCTCTACAGTCTGTCCATGGAGCTGGATTGCTTTCCTGGTGTTAGCCAGGTGCGTGGTTGATTTTTGTCAGACAGTAGGTTCTTTTTGGTGCACATACCCTATTATGACTCCTCACTCGAGCCCTGGCAGAGAGCTGGGAAATCGAGGGCGTGAGTTTCAGAGTGGTGTTGCAGCTGTTCACAAGGCAGCGGGCTTTTCCACTGCATTGGTGTCGGAGTTGAGCATGGACTTCTAGAAGGACACGTTAGGGTCCCACAAATTCAGTGTGAGTGTGAGTGGCATTTGGCTCGCAGTGACTTTATGAATTATCTGTGTAGGTTTTGTTGTCATTTGAAAAGTATAAGAACCTTTATTTTTTAAAGGTAGTAAACTGGAGTGAAGCTCCTCCTGTCTTCTAGAATGTCGGCTGGGGACCCTGGGGTGGTCAGTTTGTAGAGCTAATAGGTATGTTCAGTATATGTAGAGATTGTTTCTTGTGTCTTATTTTTCTGTTTACAGAACTAACATGATTGTATGAATTTATTTCTACTAAGGATGATTAAATTTTTTGTGTTGTCCTAATGCTTTAGGGGATGTACTTTAAATGGGGCTAAACAGTAAGTTAAGAAGAAAGTTATACTGCATTGTGCATAAATGTAAAATGTGCAAAGTAGAAGTCTCTTGTGTTATGCATTATCTAATAGTAAGCCACTTAACTAGGTAGGGGGCTGTTTAAAATTTGCATCAGGGGGCGCCTGGGTGGCTCAGTTGGTTAAGCGACTGCCTTCGGCTCAGGTCATGATCCTGGAGTCCCTGGATCGAGTCCCGCATCGGGCTCCCTGCTCAGCGGGGAGTCTGCTTCTCCCTCTGACCCTCCCCCCTCTCATGCTCTATCTCATTCTCTCTCTCAAATAAATAAAATCTTTAAAATAAAATAAAATTTGCATCAGAAAATTGAGAAGCAGGGAAATCTGAGGAGACATCCGATATGTTGAGGGCAAACTATTTAAATACACTGCTTCCTAATAGAGTAATTTTCAAATAACATGTAAAACTTTGCCGGATCGCTAAACCAGAGCCAAATGAGAGTGTAACATGTGATTGCATTTCCTTTCTGCATCTTCATTACCATCTGGTTCCCTGTATAAAAACTAGTCATGGTTTACTTTTTATTTCATTGAATATTCTGGTACCTGCTACTTCATCGAAGCTGATTTGGTGATAATATATCATCAAAATGTAATATTAATTTTTATCACTTTTGAAACATGGAAATATAAGCCTCCAAGGTTGACCATTCAGTTGTTCAGACAAATTTGGGAATTACTGGGATCGAGTCCTTCTCACAACCAGCTAAAGTGGCAGGCAGTCTGTGTCATTACAGGAAAAAATGTGAGGATACCACATGATCTGTTTGGGGGATGCCTGTGCTCCCAGACTTTTTTTATTTAATATTTTATTTATCAGAGAGAGAGAGAGAGCAGGGGTGGGGGCAGAGGGAGTGGGAGGGGCAGAAGAAGAGGGAGAGAGAGAATCCCAAGCAGACCCTGCACCCAGCATGGAGCCCGATGCGGGGCTTAATCCCACGACCCCGAGATCATGGCTCCGAGCCAAAATCAAGAGTTGGACACTGAACGGACTGAGCCACCCAGGCGCCCCTGTGCTCCCAGACTTTTAAATCAAGAGGTTTATGACAGATTTAACACATGTTCATAAGGTAGTCAGACAATACCAAGAAATACTTTGAAAAAATTTATTATGAGAATGTTCAAATGTAGATAAAAATATTATGTAAAAACGCATCTCCAACATTTATAGAATTTTGCCAATTTCGTTTAATCATCTTCCTCCTTCCTTTTTATCTTGGAGTATTTTAAAGCAAATCCCAAAATCACATCATTTCACCCATAAGTAAGAAGTATTTCTTTTTTTTTTTTTTTTTAAAGATTTTATTTATTTATTCATGAGAGACAGAAGCAGAGGGAGAAGCAGGCTCCCAAGGAGCAGGGAGCCCGATGCGGGACTCGATCCCAGGACTCTGGGATCATGACCTGAGCCGAAGGCAGACGCCCAACCGTCTGAGCCACCCAGGCGCCTGTAAGAAGTATTTCTAACACTACGGACTTTACTCCCAGGTGACACCAAACAAAAGAACTTCGCTCTCATGCCATCAAACACCCAGACCATATTCAGATTTTCCTGATTTTCTCTGAAGTCTGTATGTTTGGATTTTGAATCAAGATCCAAAGTTACTAACATTTTAAAAAAAAAACTGTTCTAATGGAAAATTGAAATGCACACAAAAGTTAATAATATAGGAACTTCATCATCAAACTACAGCAGTGACCAACTCATACCCAGTCTTGTTTTATATCTGCCTTCGCCTGTTTTCCTCCTTTTTGGTTGTTGTAAAGCAAACTTCAAACATGTCATTCTATTCTTAGATATGTTAGCGTATACCTTTAAGTGACGGGAGGCTGCAGATAAGTCCCGTTGGACAGACGTATCCACAATGCACGTCACTGTACCTGCGTCAGCCATAATGCCTGTTACTGAGCATGATACCCTTGTCCTGCTGCCCTGTGTTGCTCATAGTTGTGTTAGGGTCGTATGTAACGGAAGGAGGGTTTCTGTACTTTCTATTGCCCTTTGGATTTTCACGGTAGTAATTTTGGAGATTAACTTGGATTTGGGAATGAACGAAAAATAGAAAAACTGATGAAATTGGTTTAAATTCCTCACGCAAACCCCTTTCTCTCAAAATGCTTCTTCGACTTGGAGATGATATGGGGCACTTTTGTGGCTGAACTAGTTAGCTAGCTTCTGCCTCTGGATGACACTGGATGCTCAGTGGGGCTGCTTTTGATTTATGAAGTTCCAGAGTGTGGGAAAATTGCAGAAAACCTCACTAAAGTGCACTGGGGGTGCTAGAAGGGGTGGTTGATAGAGGGAGCCAGTACCACTCAATGGCAGTTGCGGGGAGAATCATCAGTCACAGGCCCCAGTGGGAAAAGATGTACATTGTATCTCCTACAAGAAATCCACTGCCCCAGGGTGCCCAACTGGCTCAGTTGGTGGAGTGCAGGACTCTTGACCTCAGGATTGGGTGTGGAGCCTACTTAAAAAAAGAAAAGAGGGTGCCTGGGTGGCTCAGTTGGTTAAGCGACTGCCTTCGGCTCAGGTCATGATCCTGGAGTCCCGGGATCGAGTCCCACATCGGGCTCCCTGCTCGGCGGGGGGTCTGCTTCTCCCTCTGACCCTCCTCCCTCTCATGCTCTCTGTCTCTCATTCTCTCTCTCTCAAATAAATAAATAAAATCTTTAAAAAAAAAAAAAGAAAGAAAAAAATCCACTGCCCCTGCAACTCAACCGGTGAGAAACCATCATCATCCTGACTTCCTGCTTCTCTCCCATGGGCTTTCGTTCAAAACAACCCTTCCAACTCCCTCCTTCCTTCCTTCCTCCTTCCATAAAATACTGTTCCTTTCCTTTATTTGTTGGACTTGTCTGTGGTTTTGCTGTGGCTTGCTTGTCCGGAATTGCAGTTCTCTGCTCTTCCCGAATAAACCCATCTTTTGGTGGTAAAGTAACTAGCAGTTTTATTATAAAGGTTAACAGGTGCTGCAGCTGTTCAGTGTAGCACCGTGGGCCCAGGGCTATGCCAGCAGCTAAGTCTTGGGCTGTCCTCTTTTTGCCCTTGAGACCACTGTATGCATTGTGGCCGCCCTCTTGAGAGGTGTACTTCATAGTCCAGTTGCTCAAAGGCTTACGGAGCATGTTCCCGCTGCTTATTTAATTTTCATTTCAGCCCTGGGATGTAGGTAACACCATTCCCTGATGGATCAGACTGAAAAGTGATTTGATGTCACATTCCTTATATGTGTCAGAACCAAAACTTGTAATCATTTTTTAATATAATCACCCCATGTTGTCATTAACACGCTTGCAGCGTGAATGTCCTTGTTAGTGATTGGGGTGCTGGAGGCACCCTTGAAGTTCCTTCCCACACCTTACTGGGGTCTTCATGAGAGGGAAATGATGTGATGGGGGGCCACCTGAGGCAAGTTATATTGCAAATGTGAAATATTTGAATAAAAAATTTGTGTTAACGCTTTGACTTACAAAGATGTTGGATATAATCTAAATTAGGGCAGATCATATACTTTTAAGTTATTTAAATTTCTATGAAAAGTATTTCTAGAACAGAAGTTTTAAATAAAAGCTAGTGGCAATGTGGGTCATAAAGGACAGATGTGAGGCTCTCAGCAGGTCCTGTCTTAGTGGATTAGATGGGTGAATGCACTGAGTCAGCATGGCCAGAGCTTAGCCTTGACTTTAGCAACGGGAGAAGAGAAGGAACCCAGGCCACGGAAACCTGATGGTGGGGTTTTCAGAAGGCTTTGGGGAACTAAGGATAGTGAAGAGAAAAGCAAAGTGATTGCATGTAAGTAAGACTTTTAAAGTGTACATTTTTTTTTAAATCAAAGTAACAAACTACATTATCAGTGTTTGGAAAATGAAGAGGGAAATATGACCAAAAATTCTAACAAAATGCTATTTGTCTTTTTAAATGTCTTTTTTAAACTAAAATATATTTTTTAATCTTCTAAAATAGCTAAAATTAGGGGCACCTGGGTGGCTCAATCAGTTAAGCGTCTGCCTTTGGCTCAGGTCATGATCCCAGGGTCCTGGGATTGAGCCCCGCATCAGGCTCCCTGCTCCACGGGGAACTGGCTTCTCCCTCTTCCCCTGCTTGTGCTCTCTCTCTCTCTAATAAATAAATAAAATCTTTTAAAAAAATAGCTAAAATTATTACACAACTTTGTTTTTGATTTAATATACATCAGGCATTTTTCCAAGTGTTTATTCCATCTTCATTATTGTTCTTAGCGATATGTAATAGTTCTTCCAGTTAAAAGTTAACATTTTGTTTTTAAAACCAAAAAGTATGGACAAAACAATGTGAATGCTCTTTGGTTTCAGGGCCCAGATAACCTGTTAATATTTTTTTAAAAAGAAAAAATATGTACATGTATAAAAGATAGTGTGAAAAATAAAAGCTGCCCCACTATTCCTGTCATTCTCTGAAAACAACCAATATTAACATTTTCTCACGTGCACAGAAAAAGCATTGCTTATGTTAACATAGATGTTTGTCCTTTTTATGTACACAAAGAGAAACACATCATCGTTCATACACTATTCTGTACCTTGTTTATTTCATTTACTGTATCCTCATAGAAGAGCATTTGGGGTGAACTTTTAATTTATGGGAATTAGAAAGTTTTTTGCTTCCTCTTAGTTCCACTCTATTTGAGTGTGCATGCTCCTTGCTGTCTGCCAGTTTCTCTTTGGGTGACTGTTGACTACCTGGTTTTCTGTGACAGTGGTCTTATCCGACCCCTCCACGCTCAGGCTGTGGCGCCGTATCAGTGTCCATTAGCTTCGAGCAAAGGGTGTGCACCCACATCTCATCAAGGTGGTCCTGGACAGTGCCCACTCAGGGACAGTAAGGCCAGTGTGCTAGAGACCCTGAGTGCCCCTTCATCATTAAGTCTGTCCATCTATAAAAAAAACTTCTTGTCCAGATTTGATTTCAGAAAATACACCTTTGACATGGAGAATAGAGAATGTAATTTAAAAAAATTTTGAATGCTTAACCGTAGGTTACTCTTTATAGCTAAATAAAGATTAAATAGACTTGTCTTTATAGATATAAATTAAATAGGTCTTACAGGACATGATTATTATTGCTAGTAGCCACAGGAATACCTCTTTTCTTAAAAATGAACAAATGTGGATTTTGAGTCTCTCTGTTGAGACTCAGATGCGGACACTGACTATAGAGGGATCTGTAATTAAAAGCAGCATTGGGGCGCCTGGGTGGCTCAGTCAGTTAAGCGTCTGCCTTCGGCTCAGGTCATGATCCCAGGGTCCTGGGATGAAGCCCCGCGTCGGGCTCCCTGCTCAGCGGGGAACCTGCTTCTTTCTCTCCCTCTGCCGCTCTGCCTACTTGTGCTCTCTCTGTCAAATAAATAAAATCTTTAAGAAAAAATAAAAGCAGCATTAATAATTTATGCTATTTACTGATGAAAAAGAAATAGATCTGGTTTTGTTCTCTTTGCTTGTGACTAAAGATTCAAGTCAGCAAATATTGATATTATTGCTTTTGAAATTTTGTGGGGTAAGTGAATTAAATGGATCTTCTCATTTTAAAGACACTTTGGGGGGCACCTGGGTGGCTCAGTCAGTTAAATGTCTGCCTTCAGCTCAGGTCATGGTCTCAGGGTCCTGGGATTGAGCCCCGCATCGGGCTCCCTGCTCAGCCGGGAGTCTGCTTCTCCCTCTCCTTCTGCCTCCCTCCTCCTCCCCCATGCGCTTGCTCGCTCTCTCAAAATAAATAAATAAATAAAAATTTTTTTTAAGATTTTATTTATTTAACAGAGAGAGGGAACACAAGCAGGGGGAGCGGGAAAGGGAGAAGCAGGCTTCCCGCCGAGCAGGGAGCCCGATGTGGGGCTCGATCCCAGGACCCCAGGATCAGGACCTGAGCCGAAGGCAGACGCTTAATGACTGAGCCACCCAGGCGCCCCATAAACAAAATCTTTTTTAAAAAAAATTACCTTAACCTTTTAGTGTTTAAATTATAAGCAGAAGTTAATGTTTGTTGACTAAAACTAACAATTTAAGTTTTGGTTTTTTTTTAAGATTCTATTTGTCAGGGAGAGAGAGCACAAGCAGGGGGAGCTGCAGGCAGTGGGAGAAGCAGGCTCCCCGCTGAGCAAGGAGCCCAATGTGGGACTTGCGGGACTTGATCCCAGGACCCCGGGGTCATGACCCGAGCCAAAGGCAGACATTTAACTGACGGAGCCACCTAGGCGTCCCAACCATTTAAGATTTTATTGATTTATTTTAGAGAGGGAGAGCATGCATGCGAGTGGGGGGCAGGACAGAAGCAGAGCGAGAAAGAATCTCAGACTACCCACTGAGCACAGAGCCCAACATGGGGCTTAATCTCAAGACCCCAAGATCATGACCTGAGCTGATACCAACAGTTGGATGCTTAACTGACTGAGCCACCCAGGCTCCCCCCCCCTTTTTTTTAAGATTTTATTTATTTATAAAATTAACAATTCAGTTCACCCCATGACAACCATTAACTGTTATTTTTCTTCAACATTGATTTTGGAAGGATTGAATAATATGGCTTCTTTACAGACTAAGAACAATTCTCTAACATGGGGGGTTGGGTGGTGTTGCTGGAATAAGACTACCGCTAACTGCATAATTGTGTATAAGGTGTAATGTGATCACATATAAATGCATGTGAGTGGTGGTAGGATGTCCTGGTGGCAGAAAGAACACAAAGCAGGCCACAAACTCGGAGGACACATCATCACAGCTTTCTGTTGTAAAAATTATCTCATATTCTCTTGGCACTGTTCCTGTTGCATACGTTAATATTCATGAATTGCAGTTCTGAAGAGTTTGTACGTGAAGACTGGAGAGAGCATTAGGCAGTGGTGTCACAGGGCTAAAGTGTCTGCAAGTGTGGCCCCTCCTACATTGAGCTTCAGCAAGCTCCTTTTGACCAGGGAGCCTTGAAGTATTCTTTGAAGCTTTCTACATGCTTCCAGCAGCCACTTAAAGTAATGCCTTTAGAAACAACTATTTTGGTCTGAAATATTTCTGAAACTGTGTCACCGTGTATCGCCTTCCCAGAGGCGCCTTCACATCCCGTCCCGTCCCTGTAAGGCCTTTCCTGGTGGTTCTGCAGACTTTCATTGAAGGTCAGTCCTAGCAACTGTAGATTGCTTTCTGGAGGTCCAGCATGCACCCCCTTCATCCCTCTGCCTCCTGCCTGGCCTGTTTTTGTAGCTGTGAATAGATAGCACAGCTGAAAGCAAGAACTAAGAACTCACACTTTTTAAAGATATTCCTTATTGGGAAAGATATTTTTGTTTTCATCAGTAAGTATACATCAAGTTTCTGTAATGTAAACCATGTAAATTTATTTTAAATGCTTTTGTGCAGAATAGGGAAGTTTATCTAGACTGGGAACTCTAACAAATACGCTTCCTGCGTCCTCCAATTTCCCCCAGATATGTTTCAATCTCAAGAAAATAACTATTGTTGGGGCGCCTGGGTGGCTCAGTTGGTTAAGTGACTGCCTTCGGCTCAGGTCATGATCCTGGAGTCCCGGGATCGAGTCCCGCATCGGGCTCCCTGCTCAGCAGGGAGTCTGCTTCTCCCTCTGACCTTCCTCCTTCTCATGCTCTCTGTCTCTCATTCTCTCTCTCTCAAATAAATAAATAAAAGAAAAAAAAAAGAAAATATTGTTAATTAAGTATCTGATGTATATAATATTAACTCTGTCATTTTTGCATAAAATCTCCAGTGTGTGTTTGCATAGGATGTTGAGGCCCTTTGATAAGCCATATTTGCATGTGGGAGCTCATTGTAGGCTTAAGCGATTAAGAGATGTTGGTAATTATATCTTCAGCTTTGTGATACATTGGTCATAATTACGACTGATAAAACAGTCATGTTCTTGGTCAGAAATACAACCCCAGTTACGACATTCCCTTGGGAAAATAAGTCTCTATTATAACAGGATGATTTTGTTTGGAGTCTGATGTAAGGAATCCCTAACGAGACTGGAGTAGGGCACAGTTAAGAGTGGGTGGCAGGGCTGCTTGTACTGAGGTGCCTGTAAGGGTGGAGTTACTGCTTCTGTTTACTGGGGCCCCAGGGCCCATTTTGGTGGGAGAGTGAGATGTCCGTGAACCAGAGGCCTGCTGGACACCACACTGAGGGCTTTCAGAATTGCTGTGTAAACATTATGACATCATCAGGGGCGGGGGGCGGTCATGGGTTCAAGTTCGTGGATGTGGTGTTGAGGATCTGGGTTGTCAGGTTGCCACTCTGCTCTTTTCCTGAACAGACTCCCCTTCGGTTTCTGTGTGAGACCTCTTCTAACGTCAGTCTTATGTTCTTGGGTTTAGAGTGAGACTCAGATCCTTCTTGAAAAATGCTGCTTAACAGATTTTTCCTTTTTCAACTCACCACCATCTTTTGAGTGGTCTATTGGACAGTGTCATTGTAAAAGCTAGTGGATAGTAGTAATTATATTTTATTAATCCAGCCCTTGGTAGGCACTTCAGAAGTTTTGGTGAACGCTGAAGGAAAGTGCTCTGACCTGTAACAAAATCATAGCTCTCAAAATTCTAATTTCCTTTTCTCACCTGCTTCATTAAGTTACTCAACCATTGTTTATTAATTTTTCTATGCTTATATTTCTGTTTCAGATCTGAGATTCCTTGAGGTAGCATTGAAGAGCACTAGGACCTGAAGATGAGTGAACTTGACCAGTTACGGCAGGAGGCCGAGCAGCTTAAAAACCAAATTAGGGTATGTAGCTACATGTGTGCTTAGTTTAGTTTATAAATCATTTGGATTTCAGGTAAGATCTTATCTGTTTTGAGAAAGGTGGGTTTCAGAATGACTACTCAGTGTTTTGGATTGAAACTAAATTTTTGCTGGCACAAGATATGCTAATTAGAGCCAGGTATTTGGCCTAGCACATGGTTTTCAGGGTTTTGTTTTCCAGTATATCATTATTTGAATGTACAAAACTGTTTTCATAGCATTTATAAATGTCTCTCTGTACATTTTTTCTTAACCTTGGGAATTCATTCGACCCCCCCCCCCCCCCGCCCCGTTCATGACATTCTCCTGGTCACTGTGCAGAGCGTGGTGTCTGCTTTCCTCCCTTGTGACTGCTGAGGGCAAGGAAACTTGTGTGAAACAAGAGTTAGTGATGGCAGTGGGAAGTGTCTCAGCTGTGCCCAAGGTGTCCTCGAGAAGGGTCCTGGGATGGATACTGGCATCTGCAGTTTTGCTAGGCTGCTAAACGAGAGCAGGCACATGTAGCTGGAGATAAACACAACCATGCGTCACCCAGCCACCCTGTACAGTGAGTAGCCCCCAGAGTCCTACAGCCTTAAATCCCAGCCTGTCCCACCGCAGAGCCCATGCACTTCCGAAAAGGGGACTGGGAGGGGTCTGAAGACGTGAATTCCACGCTCCTCCCATTTTGTGAGACAGTACTTGTAATGAACATTTTCTAGAGAAACGTTAAATACAAGTACTTATTCCTCTTCTCACACCATTGATTAGAAGACTGTGACAAGGAGGGTTGGACTCCTGGAAAACCCATCCTCAGGACGTTGAGGCAGATTCATGTCCACTTGATGAAGGGGCTTCTCAAGGCCCAGCTGTCCTCAGAACATCATTTTTCAATATGTGTCTAAACATCAGTTTATTTTTCTGAGTCTACTACAAGGATGGAGCCAAATCCCTTTCAGATGACCAGCTCTGTGTTCAGAAAGCCTGGTGGTGATTAGGGAAAGAAGCATCAGCATCCTGGTAGCCAACTTTCTTTTTTTTTTTTTTTTTTTAAGATTTTTATTTATTTATTTGGCAGAGAGAGACACAGCGAGAGAGGAAACACAAGCAGGGGGAGTGGGAGAGGGAGAGCAGGCTTCCTGCCGAGCGGGGAGCCCGATGCGGGGCTCGATCCCAGTACCCTGGGATCATGACCTGAGCCGAAGGTAGACGCTTAAGAACTGAGCCACCCAGGCGCTCTGCCAACTTTTTTTCTTAAGCTTAAGAAAAGATAATGGAATTTTTAAAGATCTACAGCCAAGAGGAAACAAAGTATCTTTCAAATTTCAAATCCTAGCATTTAAAAGATCGGATATATGGGGCGCCTGGGTATCTCAGATGATTAAGTGTCTGCCTTCAGCTCAGGTCATGATCTCCCGGTGACCGAGCCCCCCATGTCAGGCTCCCGGCTCAGTGGGGGTTCTGCTTCTCCCCCTCCCCTCTCCCTCTTCCCATGCTTACGCTCGTGCTCTCTGTCTCTCTGTCTCAGATGAATAAATAAAATCTTAACAAAACAAAGATCAGATATAGCCCAATAAAAATAAGGAGGACTTGGTGCTTTTAATAGTCTGCTCTGATCAGACTTATTTAATATTGTCTGTCCACCTTCCAGAATATAGAATTCAGAATTTTGTTTTTCTCATAGCTATAAATTATTGTTTAGACGTTGTTGTTCATAGTGAGTTCAGATCTGTTCATAGCAGATAAAGAAAGTCTGTATGGGGACGCCTGGGTGGCTCAGTCAGTTTAAAAAATTAAAAAAATAAAAATGTGAAAAGAAACATGTGCAATCGTTTTTTGGTTTTTTTTAGATTTTATTTATTTATTTGACAGTGAGACAGCGAGAGCAGGAACACAAGCAGGGGGAGTGGGAGAGGGAGAAGCAGGCTTCTTGCCTAGCAGGGAGCCCGATACGGGGCTGGAGCCCGATGTGGGGCTTGATCCCAGGACCCTGGGACCATGACCTGAGCCGAAGGCAGATGCTTAACGACTGAGCCACCCAAGTGCCCCTGAAATCAATTTTTAACAGACTTTGTCTAAACCACTGTATCTAAAATATTATCATTTCAACATAAAATTAATAGATACTTTTAGGGGTGCCTGGCTGGCCCAGTTAAGCATCTCCCTTCAGCTCAGGTCATGATCTCTGGGTCCTGGAATCCAGCCCTGAGTCAGGCTCCCTGCTCATCGGGGAGTCTGCTTCTCCCTCTCCCTCTGCCCCTTCCCCCTGCTCAAGCTCTTGCGCTCGCTCTCTCTCTCAAATAAATAAAATCTTTTTTAAAAAATAGGTACTTTAAAAAAATAGATATTTGGGGCATCTGGCTGGCTCAGTCAGTAGAGCATGCAACTCTTGATCTCAGGGTTGTAAGTTCGAGCCCTACATTGGGTGTAGAGATTACTTAAAAATAAAATCTTTTGGGGTGCCTGGGTGGCTCAGTCGGTTAAGCATCTGCCTTCACCTCAGGTCATGGTCCTGAGGTCAAGCCCCACATTGGTTGGGCTCCCTGCTCAGTTGGGAGTTTGCTCTTGCCTCTCCCTCTGCCTCCCCCCTCCCCCATGCTCTCTCTCATGTTCTCTCTCTCTCTCTCTCTCTCTCTCGTGCTCTCTCTTGCATTTAAAAAAAA
>NC_138372.1:618492-677072 GCF_054177405.1 Leptonychotes weddellii | reverse complement strand
AAAAACAAACTGAGGGTTCTAGAGGGGAGGGGGGTGGGAGGATGGGTTAGCCTGGTGATGGGTATTAGGGAGGGCACGTTCTGCATGGAGCACTGGGTGTTATGCACAAACAATGAATCATGGAAGACTATATCTGAAACTAATGATGTAACGTATGGTGATTAACATAACAATAAATTTTTTTTTAAAAAGACTGATATTCAGAAATAAACGTTAAACTCAGTAGTTGACAGGTAGAATCCCCTGTTGAAACACTTGCTACTCTGGACCTTCCCTCTGCTTGCTCCTTACGGCAAATTTAGGTGCTGGCATAGAAATACTTGATGATGTAATTTTTGGTGTTTTAATTATTTAATTCATTAAGTAGAATTAATTAAGCAGAATGACTGTTTTTTAATTTTATTTATTTGACAGAGAGAGCACAGCGAGAGAGGGAACACAAGTGGGGGGAGTGGGAGAGGGAGAAGCAGGCTTCCCGTGGGGCAGGGAGCCCAATGCGGGGTTCGATCCCATCATGATCCGAGCCTAAGGCAGACGCCCAAGGGCTGAGCCACCCAGGTGCCCCAAGCAGAATGACTTCTAATAGTGTAATTAAAGCTGAATTTGAAATCTAGATCTTTGGCACATTTATAACAATAATGTCTTTGAGTATTTTTCCATGTTCTCAGTTGATAAATATTCCTTCCAGCTTCATGCAATAAAAATAATTCACAGTGAGGCAGTTTGCCCCTAGAGGATTGTGTCCCATATTATTCTTGTACTCAAATTTTTATCCCTTTCAAGCTATTGTCTCATTTTCCTTCGTAATATATGGCTTTCTATTTTCTGTATTTCCTAGTAAGTTTGATCACTTAGGAACAATGAAAACATCTTAGTTAGCCTTAGAATATCACTTTATAGTTCTTACCTGTTTCACAAGGTCATTTTATAGATAAGAAAACAGATAGTAGTAGGGCGCCTGGGGTGGCTCAGTTGGTTAAGCGACTGCCTTCGGCTCAGGTCATGATCCCGGAGTCCTGGGATCGAGTCCCACATTGGGCTCCTGGCTCGGCGGGGAGCCTGCTTCTCCCTCTGACCCTGTCTCCTCTCATGCTGTTTGTCTCTCTCTCTCTCTGAAATAAATAAATTAATAAAATCTTAAAAAAAAGAAAAGAAAACAGATAATAGATACAACAGCCAGAGTCTTACCTGAATTTGATTGTCTTTAGTCCAGATCCTTTGCTCGTAGAGTTTAGCATCAGGTGTTATTTGGCTTGAAAACAAAGTCCTTGGTTAACATGATCTGGAGGGAAAGTTCTTTGGGCTGGACATCCAGTGCTTTTTGGACTTCTTTCTCTGGGCCCCATGGCTCCTGGGCTGTTAGAAAGACAGAGCGAGGAGCACGTGCAGGTCTGTGGCAAAGTACAGGAGCCTCGGCAGGCAGGAGAGGAAGCAGCACCCGAATCTGGGGTCTCCAGGACCACGCGGCTTCCAGTGTGGTCCTCCCCACACAGGCTCCATTTCTGAGGTCACAGAGTGCAGGACCTCTGGCGGCCCTAGACTGTGTTTGAGCCAGGGGAGGGGGGAGGCGACGCCATCCTCCTCCTTTCTACCTTTGTTTCTCACCGTTTGTAGAGGCTCTCCGAAACTTTGGTGTGAAGACCTGGGGCGAATGTGTGTGAAACATTACTAACTTCCCGCTTTGTCATTCTTATTTCCTAGGATGCTAGAAAAGCATGTGCAGATGCAACGCTCTCTCAGGTAAGGACCCCTCTACGCAGAGGCGCTTGCCTGGCATTGGGCTGGTTCTCAGCGGCGCCTGCACTCATTGCCTTGAGAGTGAGCTGTGCTCTTCCTTTTGCACAGTGAGGGTATAAACACTGCTTGAAGCATTTCATTCGGAATGCACAGGAAGTCATGTTTTTTGGGGTGATAGATAGATGTCTCACAAGCCTTTCTAAAGTCCAGTTGGGCAGATCCTCAAAAAGTTGCACATAAATTATGAACCATCGGTTCTACTCCTAGATGCACACCCAAAACTGGTGCTCAGACAAGCACACGTACACGTGTGTTCTCAGCCGCGGCAGTGTTCACAGTTTCCAAACAGTGGGGACGAGCACAGTTTCTGTGAAGGGATGAGTGAATCACGAGGTGTGGTCCATTCACACGGTGGAATGTTAATCACCCATAGCAAAGGATGCATTACAACGTGTTTAGCAGCATGGATGAGCCTCAAACATGATGCCCAGGGAAAGAAGCAGACATACAAGGTCACATAGTGTAGGATTCCACAGATCGGAAATGTCCAGAACTGGCAGCTCCAAGGAGACAGAAGTTTATGAGTGGTTGCCAGGACTTCGGAAGGAGGGTGGGGGATGACTGTGGGCTTTCCTCCTCGGGGGGAAAGGGGGGAAAGCTGCTGGAGCAGATGGAGGTGGTGTGGTAGTTGCACACAGGTGGGCATGTGCTAAACACCAGCAAACCGTTCACTCTAAAATGGTGAGTTTCACATTGTAGAATTGAACGGAAATGTGGAAGAAAAATTGTATTCATACTTCTGCCAAGGATGTTTAAATGTTTTACATTGTCCCAGTGCTTTAGGGGATGTGGTTTAGTTGGGGTTAAACAGCAAGTTAAAGAGAAACTTACACTGCGTAGAAGTCCTAAATTTGAATTCTGAGATATGCTTCGTGTACTTTGGACTGTGCCTTTTTTCAGACCCATTATTGGGGTGCCTGGCCAGCTCAGTAGGCAGAGCATGCAACTTTTGATCTTGGGGTTATAAATTCGAGCCCTATGTTGGGGATTAAGTAGAGATTAATTAAAAATAAAATCTTAAAAAAAAACACATTGTGATACACTTAGTCCAGTTGTCAACGCAGAGTCGTTAATGTCTGTTTTTTACATGTTGGAGTGAATCCGCAGGTCTGCACATCCAGTTCTGTGCGACAAGCAACAGCATTTCTAGTCACTGCTGACTGTTGTCCAGATCAGTGCCCAGCCTGGTCGCTGTGGACAGTGTGTGAGCAGCAGGCCTGTGTTCAGTGTGACGGGGGCTGATGGGACTGTAACTTGGAAGGAGAGCAAGCCTACAAGGACTGCGAGGCAGGAGGCACTAGGCCTGGATGAGCAGTTAGAGGAGGGAGGGAGACCTGGGGAGGTCAGCGCACCTGTGGACCGGTGCCATGTGCTCGTTATGGGGGGAGAGACAGAGGTCTTGAAGAGCAAGTAGAGTGACAGACTTCATTCAGACCATGAAAGGAAGGTAGGTGCCGTGGTAAGCAGGAGAAGTCACAGTGGAGAGCTGCAGGGACCGGGTGGACACAGCCAGAATGAGGGCAATGGGGCTGCGAAGGAGGGTGGGAGAGGAGGCCTCAGGGGAAGTCATTCCATGACAGACTGTTAATTTGCAGTAACTTTTGTTTTTAAGATCACAAACAACATCGACCCAGTGGGAAGAATCCAGATGCGCACCAGGAGAACGCTGAGGGGGCACTTGGCCAAAATTTATGCCATGCATTGGGGCACGGATTCCAGGTGTGTGGGAGCATGAGCAAAACATAGTGCTTGAGGGGCGCCTGGGTGGCTCAGTTGGTTGGGCGACTGCCTTCGGCTCGGGTCATGATCCCAGGGTCCTGGGATCGAGCCCCACGTCGGGCTCCCTGCTCGGCTGGAAGCCTGCTTCTCCCTCGCCCACTCCCCCTGCTTGTGTTCCCCCTCATGCTGTCTCTCTCTCTCTCTCTCTCTCTCTCTGTCAATTAAATAAATAAATAAAATCTTTAAAAAAAAAAAAAAACATAGTGCTTGAGACACTCAAGGATTGTTCTGTTTTTCTGAGGAAAAATAACCTGAATTCATTTGCTGTTATTTGTAAAGACAGAGTGAGGACGTTGGCAGATACCTGGGCAGGCCACGTGTAGCACGACAAGCGCACACTCCCTGTGCGTACTTTGCTCACCTGGGCTGATGGTGCACTGTCATTGCTTCACCACCCTCATCGTGTTTATATCAGCCGTGACCCCCCCCCCTCCAGCTCCACTGTGCCATGCCTGTGTGACCTTGGGGAGCTTATACAGCTTCTCTGTGCCATGGCTCCTTGCCTTTCCAGCCTGTTCCTCATGACTCCTTGGCCCCTACCCTCTTGTGGTTTCAGTGTCCTGGCTCAGGGATCATAAACCTGCCTTGTGGTGTGGGGAAGATTAAGTGTGTTGAGCCTTACAGCGGTGACTAAAGCATCCTGAGTGTTGTGCATGCACAGGTTTGCTGCTGTTTTCTTGGAGCCCACAGGGGACGTGTGGGAGTGCACGTCTTAGCTGCTGCCCTGCCTTTTATCTACCGTCCCAACAAGAAAATGCCCCTCAGGCGCTCATTGCTTTACTTTAACTTCTGCCCCTTATTTGGACTTCTTTCCCCTCTGGGTGGCTCATCTCCATCACGTCATGGGTCCTTTCTTCCTCTCCCCTCTCCACACCTCCTTCTCTTAACCTGCAACATCACCAGAGTGCAATCTACTCAACTCTCTCTTTCTTTTAGAGGCTGCTGGAGAATCTGTCTCTTCTACCTTTTCCACCCGAATAATTAAGTAACATGCTGTGTGACTTAGTGGCTGTAACATGCTCTTTCAAATACCTGATGTATGATTCTCAAAATGCCTTTCTTGGAGTAGCATTATTTTGTGTGTGTGTCAGAGAGGAATTGCTTGGTTTCTCTTTGTTCGTGAAATTGTCTGCTTTAGAGTGTAAACAGCTACAGAACAAAAGAATCTATCTTTAGTTTGTTCTATATGCTGTTCAGTACAATTTCAAATGCAAATGAGAGCTAACTTTGATCATTTTAATGATGGCAATAATCAGAAAGACTAAGAAAGGGGAAGGAAAGAAAAATGCCCTTGCTAATCAGTCCACCTTGGAATTTGTTATCAAAAGTAGACGGTAACCAAATGATATATTGCCTCCAGGGCTTTTCCTCCATCTGTAGGAACATCAATGTCCTTACCAGACAGGACACTTGATAGACACTGCAGCTGGGTTGTGCTCAGAACCTGGTACTCAGGAATCCAGCACTTGGAGCCTGGTACTCAGAACCTGGTTCTTGGTCTAGTACTTGGAGCTTAGTGCTCAGAGCCTGGTACTCAGGAATCTGGTACGTGGAGCCCAGTCGTTGTCTTGGCTCCCTAAGCAATTTGCTCTCCTGCAACAGCCGGTTTCTAGTTTGGGGAGTGGCATAGGTGACACCTCCCTTATGCCTAAGGGTCACTGGGAGTACCAGGTCAGCCTGCAGGCCGCTGTGGAAATGAGGACTGGGGCTCAGCAGGACACCAGATCATCTAGCTTCCCAATCACTATGTGCAAGGCTTTATATTCCATCTGGTTCAAACACAAGTTGTGCTTTGAAAGCCTCAGAGTCAGAAGGAAGTAAATCAAGGGCATGAATAAGTAGCACCAAATTGAGGGTCGTGGTCACCCCTTAAAGAAGGGGTGACTTGGGAGGCTGGTGGGGGGTGTTGTGGTCTTGTTCTGTTTTTTGGACGGGAAGGTGGGCACATGGGCACTTGTTTTATAACTGCTTTTGAAACTGCACAGTTACGTTTCACAGTGCCCTCATACAGGGGCCCTATTTTATAATCACAAACAAAAGAAAACAAAAAATGATATTAAGGAGGATCTCTGCTCTTCAGAGCCTTTCAGATATTATTTTTTTGTAGATAGCCATATTTTCTGGATAGGTAAATTTTTGTCTTTTTAAAGTCCAAAATATTTGTTTTTCATGATTCAAGGCTGTAATTCATGAATACCAGTTATCTTACCATGTTTGTATAATTTATAGATGCTTTCAAACTGTTGTACTGACTAGCAGTTTATTTTTCAAAACCATAGGAGAGCCCCACAATAAGAGGTTTGTGCAGTATGCGTGTGTATACGTTTATGTTTATCGACATGATATATTCATTTATACTTAAATTCTACTTTTTACAACATTTGAGAGTCTCTTTCAGTTACATGAGTTAATGTGAAACTCTTTCTCCCCTTTCTAAAGTCTGCTGAAGTCTTGTTATGATTGAGAGCAAAACACAATTGGCCCAGCTAAGCCTGAGAGCCCTCCCTCCTCCAAGTAAATGAGGGGCCAGAGGCATTTGGATGTGGGCCTCTATTCAACCTCTGTTCCCAGCTTCCTGGAGCCCTCACTTCCTTGCTGGCTCTTGCCTGTGTGTTCTGGGTGGATGGTGCCTCATAGTAACTGACTTGTGAATAGCTGAAAGCTCTAGGGGCAAAATTAATTCAGTTCTCCAACAGTTGTCCTGTCTTGGATTAAGAAGTGTCCTCGCTCACCTTCTGGAGGATCATCGGACAGCTTAACATTTCTCTAACCCCTGGGCGAGTCAGCAGATATTAAGCTCTCTGACCAGGAGACTTTCCTAAAGGTGACCCTCATGGAAGATGAGCTTCTTTATGTTGGCTTGGATAGTCCATTCAAAGCCTGTGTAAAGGGCCAACCAGAAATTGAGGAGCAGACTGAACCTTACTCTGTTACGTGGAAGGAAATAGCTTTAAGTGCCTAATAGGTTTGTTACTGAACCTAGGTGCAAGACTTTGCTTTAAGAAACTGCATCTGAGGGGCGCCTGGGTGGCTCAGTCGTTAAGCGTCTGCCTTCGGCTCAGGTCATGATCCCAGGGTCCTGGGATCGAGCCCCGCATCGGGCTCCCTGCTCGGCGGGAAGCCTGCTTCTCCCTCTCCTTCTCCCCCTACTTGCATTCCCTCTCTCACTGTCTCTCTCTCTGTCAAAAAACAAATAAAATCTTAAAAAAAAAAAAAAAAGAAACTGCATCTGAAAAATGATAGGTTAGACCTGCACTTAGTTTGATTCTGTGATAAGTTTTGCAGTGCATCAGTGAAAACATTAGTGTTCTTTGCCAAACTCATTGTTGACTCCCTGTAAAGGAAGTTTGTGCATCAGAACATAGAATTTGATGGAAAATATCACAGTTGTCAGAATGTCTTGAGTAAGTTTTACCTCCAGGTTTTCATCAGTTAGTAAGTCAAATATGCTCTTGGCTGAAATGGTCAAAACCTGTGCTTGATTAAAATCTTTTTTTTTTTTTTAAGATTTTATTTATTTATTTGACCAAGAGAGACACAGCAAGAGAGGGAACACAAGCAGGGGGAGTGGGAGAGGAAGAAGCAGGCTTCCCACTGAGCAGGGAGCCCGATACAGGGCTCAATCCCAGGACCCTAGGATCATGACCTGAGCCGAAGGCAGATGCCCAACGACTGAGCCACCCAGGTGCCCCTTGATTAAAATCTTTAAAATTAAAAATGTGTTGGGGCGGTGGCCATGCAGCCCTGTCCCCACCTCACCAGCCGCCCTGTTTCCAGGTACCTAGAGTGTTCTGGTGCAGAGGTTTAAAGACCCTTGGGGGTCACCTGTCCCCCTCCATTGGGGCGGTTGGGCCCATGGGGAGTCCGGAGTCTCCCGCAGGTCTGACCCTGCCACTGTCCTCTCCTACGGTAGGAGGGCCATCCAAAGCCTGGCCCTGCACACGTGTCCTTGGGGGAGATGGAAAACCCTGGGCTCTTGTGCAGCATCTGAACTCACCCCTGGGGGCATTGCTGGAATGCTCTGCCTAAAAAAAAAGGAAAGAAAAAAATTTTAATCTGTCATTATTTACCATACTGTGGCGTATCTCTGCCTAGCATTATGAATAGAGCCTCCTTGTCATTGCTTGAAAATAGCACATTCTGTAGCACAGAGTTCTTAGGGTAAGTAGCTGTGGTTCCCAGAATTACTCTGTCCCTTTGCCCATTAGTCATGCTTTCCTTCTGCAGTATCCTGTCTTAATTCTGCAAATACAGACAGAGCACCTTTTCAATACAGGATCCCAAACTTAGCAGTTACCCAAAGCAAGAATCATGAAGAAAATTCATGACAGTTACTAGTCTCTTCTGCTGGACAAGACACGATTCTGCTGCAGTTTGTCATCTCTTTGCAAAGCAGGTGGGAGGTTAAGCCCCTCCTTAATGTTTCTAGGAGACCTGGATTCCACATTTAGCTCAGTCTGGGAAATTTTCATGATTTTTGTTTTGTTTTGTTTTTTTGGTGAGAAATGTCTCATAAATTTGGAATATCTAAAAGGTGATTATTCTTTACTGTCAAAGCTTTCTATATGTCAAATGGAACATAAAGTTGTATACTAAATATTTTCTGCCACCTTTGGTTCTAAAAGATCTGTATGTCTGAAATTTGATTTATAATGAACAAAAACCAAACATAAGCAGTCATAAGAAGTCAACCTATTGGGGCGCCTGCGTGGCTCAGTCTGTTAAGTGTCTACCTTCGGCTCAAGTCATAATCCTGGTCCTGGGATCAAGCCCCATGTCGGGCTCTCTGCTCAGCGGGGAGCCTGCTTCTTCCTCTCCCACTCCCCCTGCTTGTGTTCCCTCTCTTGCTGTGTCTTGGTCTCTGCTGCTCCCCCATGCTTGCTCATTCTCTCTCTCTCTGTCAAATAACTAAATAAAAGTCTTTAAAAAATGTAAAAAAAAAAGAAAGAAATCAACCTGTTAGCTCACCAGAGAGTGGCTTTGGTGATCTAGTCTGCATTTGAAGGCAAGCACTCTTGAATCTGAACTATTATTTATGGGAGCATTTTCTTTCGTGCTTTCAAAGTTGAGCTAGCAATTAGACCTTTTTATTTATTTTTTTTAAGATTTTATTTATTTATTTGACAGTGAGAGAGGGAACATAAACGGGGAGTGGGAGAGGGAGAAGCAGGCTTCCCGCGGAGCAGGGAGCCCGATGCAGGGCTCGATCCCAGGACCCTGGGACCATGAGCTGAGCCGAAGGCAGACGCTCAACTGACTGAGCCACCCAGGCGCCCACAATTAGACCTTTTTAATTTTTTTTATAAGTCAGTGTGCTCTGTCTCAAACAAATGTGACACTGAAGTGTGTGTTCGTAGTCACTCAGATTTAGTTTGTACTGTTGCTGTGGTACTGATGAGTTTTCTTTTGTCCTCTCCCTGCAGGCTTCTAGTCAGTGCCTCACAGGATGGCAAACTGATCATCTGGGATAGCTACACAACAAACAAGGTAAGGACTGCAGAGTCCCCTCCCTGAGAAACCAACCCAGGAGGAGGCGGGCTTCTCACCTCCAGTCCACTTGTGTACAAACATACCACACGGATAGGGAGGGGAATCACGGTGAGTTTTCAGTGTGAAGCCGAACCACATGGCTAGCACGTGCTGCTGGTGTCTTCTGCTGTGGGCCATGGTCTCATTGCAGGGCAGGTGGGAGCTAAGTCCCTCCTTGATGGTTCTGAAAGACCTGCATTCCAGAGTTCGTTCAGTCTGAGAAAGTTCGTGATTCGTTTAAAAATGTAGAAATCCAGCTTTTCATTTAGTTATTCGTTTTTACAAGAGATAATCTGAAAGGCAGTGTACTTTGAAGTATAAATTAAATTCTTTTAAATACTTAATCTAAGGTTGTACTGAATGAGGAAGTACTTGCTATCACTTGGTCCATACGTAGGAAAAGATCAGACTCAGTCATTTTTACTGGAGAGTACTAAGATTGCAGTATTTATAACAAATCTATCCCAAACATGGGGAGGTCTGTGGCAGGATTAATTACAATGTCTAGATTTGTTACTTCACTAAAAACATTTTGTTTTATAAATCAATTTATAGCCATTGTGACAGGTTTGTGAACTGTTTTCTTTTTAATGTATAGTCTGGATTAGGAGGCTCTAAAACTATTACTTAGGTGCATACCTAACCATAAATTGTGACCTTAACAAGACTGCAGATTAAATTGGTGTGCAGCACTGGGTTTTGTTTTTTTTTAAGCTGAGATCAGGAGTCAGACCACTAATCGGCTGAGCCATGCAGGTACCCGATGGATTTCTTATTAAATTAGTACTTTATCTGACTGGCCACATGTATAAGTTATTTTCAAAATAATTCTGGCCATTGTTTTGTTGTGTCACCTTCTCTGCAATGAAAGTTGAAGACTGGAAATAGAATCATAGTGTCCATAATTAATGTTTTTGAACTTGAGTGTGTCTGCATCATCTGTGTTCTGTCATTTAGGTCCATGCCATCCCTCTGCGTTCCTCATGGGTCATGACCTGTGCATATGCCCCTTCTGGGAACTATGTGGCCTGCGGTGGCCTGGATAACATTTGCTCCATTTACAATCTGAAAACTCGTGAAGGGAATGTGCGTGTGAGCCGCGAACTGGCCGGACATACAGGTACATGTTCTCACCAGTAACTTTAGAGCTGGGATAATTGTCTGCCGTGCATTATATGCTTTGGACACGCACCTCTTCTCAATAATTATTTAATAAGTTGGTTGTAATAATGGCCAGAAACATTCTGAAAATGAAATCAAAGACAGGCTTTGATATGCCTTCACTGGTAAGAAACCTTTGGATTGACGTCACCATAGCATCCTGTTTTCAAGGATCTCAGGGACTTAGGTCACTGCCTTCATAGCTGGCAGCCACCCTTTTTTATTTTATAGTAACATAGTTCAGTCTCAACCTTTGTTTAAGCCATCTTGTATCTTGAGTGCCTTTCCACGAGGGTTTCCTAATCTACACGTGCATGTATACATATGCATACACACATATGTACGTGTACAGATCCAACCTGGCCCCCTTAATACACTTCATACCCACTAGCACTCCTGTTGAAAAGGAAACAGAATAGAGTCCTCTAGGTTGTTCTTTTGAACACAGCCAGTTTTAAGGGTTAGGTGGTATATTAATTTGCCAAGTTTAGTTTACCTGTGACACTTGTTATTCATAACAAAAAGCATAGTGTTTCTTTTTTTAAGATTTTATTTATTTATTTGACAGAGGGATACAGCGAGAACAGGAACACAAGCAGGGGGAGTGGGAGAGGGAGAAGCAGGCTTCCTGTGGAGCAGGGAGCCCGACGTGCGGCTCGATCCCAGGACCCTGGGATCATGACGTGAGCCGAAGGCAGATGCTTAACAACTGAGCCACCCAGGCACCCCAACCATAGTGTTTCTGAAAAAGGAAGTCTTGTCCTAATATTTTACTTATGTGGCTGTCTGCTCAGTTCTCACAGTTAGACCCCACGAGGCTCACCTACAGCACATGCAACCAAAGAAATGATCATAAGTGAAGGAGTAAATAATACTGCTTTTGACTCTAGTTAAGCCTTTTGTTATTTATTTATTTAAAGATTTCATTTATTTATTTGACAGAGAGAGACACAGTGAGACAGAGAGCACAAGCAGGGGGAGTGGGAGAGGGAGAAGCAGGCTTCCCTCAGAGCAGGGAGCCAGATACGGGGGCTCGATCCCAGGACTGTGGGATCATGACCTGAGCCGAAAGCAGACGCCTAACGACTGAGCCACCCAGGTGCCCCAGGCCTTCTGTTAAATTAACTGTAGCAAGATAAGAGTACGTCCGTGGTCCTTTTTTTTTTTAATTTGTGTGACTTTTTGTTTGTTTTTGTTAAAGTATAATTAGCATACAGTATTCCGTTAGTTTCAGGTGTACAGTATAATTATTTAACGCTTGTATACATTGTTCAGTGCTCATCACAGTAAGTGTACTTAATCCCCTTTATCTGTTTCCCCCATTCCCCTCCAACCTCCCCTCTGGCAACCACCAGAGTTAGATCGGATTGGTTGTCCTTTACAGATGTGCTCCCTGCATTTCGTTCATTTCTGTCCTACGTTATCTCCTGCTCTCTGCTTGCTCTGGGGTTGCTTCCTTCGTAATTTTCTAGCTTCTTAAGGTGGAAACGAGACCTTTCTTTTTTCTTTTAGACCTTTCTTTTTCAAATAGAAGCACTTAAAGCTATAAATTTCCCTTTAAACAGGGCTTTAACTGTATTATCATTCAGCTTGAAGTATTTTTAATACCCTTTTGATTACTTCTTTGATTCATATGTTGCTTAGATGTATGATGTTTAGTTTTCAAGTACCTGAAGTTTCCTTACACAACTTATTACTGATTCATAGTTAAATTCCATTATGTTCAGAGAACATATTCTGTGGCATTTCAGTTCTTTTCAGTTTATTGGGACTTGTTTTTAATGGAGCAGAGAGTGTCAGGATGAGCAGGCCACATACACTTGGAAACCAAGTCTGTTTTGCAGTTGCTGGGCAGTGTTGTCAGTGTGTTTGTTCCAGCCAGACTTTTGATCCTGTTCAAGTCTCTTATCTTTACCTCTGTGAACTGCTGGGGGTGGACGTTAAGGGCCCTGATGGTGGATTTATCACTTTCTCCCTTTAATTCTGGCAATTTTTGCTTCCTATGTTTTGAGCTCTCTTAGTAGAAGTATATAATCATGATGAAATGTCCCTTTTTCTCTCAGAATATTCTTTGTCCTAAGTCTGCTTTATCTGATGTTAGTGGAGTCACTCCCGATTTCTGTTGTTTCCGCACACTTTTCCCATCCATTTTCTTTCAACTTGACTGCGTATTTACAAGGAGGGTCCCTTATAGACAGCATGTAGTTGGGCTGTGCCTTTCATCCGTTCTAAGGGCTCTGCCTTCCTAGTGGTGTGGGCCCACTGCCGTTGGGTACAGGGCGCCCACAGTCGGCTTTGGCTCTGTCGTGCCGGGACTGCTCTGCTTTCCTGCCCTCTGGGTGCGATACTAACTAGCTGAGTTTATCTGTTGGCCCGTTTGGTTTCCTCTGTGCATTAATTTTTAGTGGCTTATCTAGGGATTACAGTGTACATTCATAACTTTTCATGATCCACTCAGAGTTAATATTGTGTCAATTCATATAAAATACAAGAGCCTTGGAGCCGGAAAGGCCCATTTTTCTGCCCTTTATCGTTCTTTTTTTTTTTTTTTTTTTTTAGAGAGAGAGAGAGAGCACAAACAGGGAGGGGCAGAGGGAAAGCGAGAATCTTAAGCAGACTCCACACCCAGCTTGGAGCCTGGTGGGGGCGGGGACTCAGTCTCATGACCCTGAAGTCATGACCTGGGCCTATATCAAGAGTCAGACCTCAACTGACTCAGCCGCCCAGGTACCCTCTGCCCTTCCTCCTTCTTTATCATGTTTTCATAACTATTGATCTATATGCCCCCATCATACATTGTTTGGCTTCTCCCTTCTTGGCCTTTGAAGAAACTTGAATTGTCTTTTGCTTTTACTCCAATATTTACCATCTCTAGTGCTCCTCCTTCCTTTCTGAGGATGAGAGTTTTCTTCTGCAGTCTCTTCAGCTTGATGAGTTCACATTAGTTTCTTACAGTTAGTGGAGGTCTGCTAGAGTGACTACTCCATTTTCATTTTTCTGAAAATGCCACTTTTCCTTCATTCTTTTTGGGGCGGGGAGGAGGGGAGAGAGTAGGTGGAGGGGGAGGGGGAGGGGCAGAGGAAGGAGAAGAGAGAGAGCCTTAAGCCAACTCCACATGCAGCACAGAGCCTGAGCTGAAACCAAGGGTCTGGATGCTCAACCGACTAAGCCACCCCGGTGCCCCAAAGGGGTTTGTTTTTTTTTTTTAAGTTTTTATTTTATTTAATTTATTTATTTTTAAGATTACTTATTTATTTATTTGACAGAGAGAGAGAGAGGTAGTGAGAGCAGGAACACAAGCAGGGAGAGTGGGAGAGGGAGAAGCAGGCTTCCCGCCGAGTGCGGAGCCCGATGTGGGACTCGATCCCAGGACCCCAGGATCTGACCTGAGCTGAAGGCAGATGCTTAACGACTGAGCCACCCAGGCACCCCTTATTTTTATTTTTTTAAGGATTTTATTTATTTATTTGTGAGAGAGAGAGAGCACAGACGGAGAGGGAGAAGCAGACTCCCCGCTGAGCGGGGAGCCCGATGTGGGACTCGATCCCAGAATCCTGAGATCATGACCTGAGCCGAAGGCAGACGCTTACCGACTGAGCCACCCAGGTGTCCCTATTCTATTTATTTATTTTTTTGTTTTTGTTTTTTTAAGATTTTATTTATTTATTTGACAGAGAGATACACAGTGAGAGAGGGAACACAAGCAGGGGGAGTGGGAGAGGGAGAAGTGGGGAGCCTGATGCGGGACTCGATCCCAGGACCCTGGGACCATGGCCTGAGCCAGAGGCAGATGCTTAACGACTGAGCCACCCAGGCGCCCCGCTATTCTATTTTTTTAAGTAAACTCTACCCCCAGCGTGGAGCTTGCACTCGTGACCCTGACATTGAATGTTGAGCACTCCGTGGACTGAGCTAGCCAGGTGCCCCTGTTTTCCTTCATTTTTGAAGAGTATTTCTGCTGGATATATTGATTTCTGGGGTTGACATTTTTTTTCCTTTTAGCACTTTAAAGCTTTTTCTTTGTTTTTTAGCAGTTTGATTATCATGTGCCTTGGTGTGATTTTTCTTTGTATTTATTGTGCTTCAGCATCTTGAATTTGTAAAGTTTTGTCCTTTACTAAATTTGGGACATTTTAGGCAATATCTCAAATACATTTTCTGTTCTGTAGTGTCCTCTCCTTTTGCACTCCAGTGCGTGGGTTGTCATATGGTCCTGTGGGTTCCTGTGACTCTCTTCTTTTTTCTGCAGTCTCCCCTTCTTCAGATCTGTTCTCATGCTCATGTGACTTCTGTCACCTCCAATTTTGAGTACCCAGCAACCTGTATATGTCAGATGTTCTGTTTTTAGGTTGTGGCATTTTTGTTTGCTTTTTAAAAAATATTTGTTCTTATTTTTCTGCTGAGATTTCCTCTCTTTTTATTTATTACATGTATATTTGGTATCCTTCATAGTTATGAGAGCTGTCTTCAGAATTTTTGTCTGCCATTTCAACAGCTAATCCTCTTGAGGTTGGTCTTGGTGTCTCTTTTCTCTTCAGTATGGGTAACGTTTTCCTGTTAGTACGATTAGTACTTTGAATACTTCCCTGGATGTTGTGATGTGTTGTGTTCTGGCATACCCACGCTGCATCCTGTCAGGCAACCACAGAAGCCTTGTCTGTCCGTTTCCCATCAGCCAGGCCATGCGGAGCGTGCCCTTTGCCTGGGTGGTTCACATGTAAGCTCTGGGCATGTAGGTGTGTGATCGAGGGCTCCTCTTATGTGGATTTCTCCTTTCCACGCTTGCTGCTTTCACTTTCTGACGGTGGGTGCCCGCAGATCTGTCCACTGGCTACTCAAGAAGGTTGGGCACAGATCTTACCCACGTGCTCTAAGATGGGGGCCGGCCATGAAGACAAACTCAGGCCCTTTCTTTTTTCCAAGTGTAGCTCCCCTTCATTGTGTCTGCTTTTGTTTCCTGTGCCTTTAGATGTTTGTTTGTTTGTTTTAATGATTTTTTTAGCAGTCTCCACACCCAACATGGGGCTTGAACTCATGACCCTGAGATTAAGAGCCGCACACTTCACTGAATGAACCAGCTAGGCACTCCTGTTTGTTTGTCCAGAGCTCATAGTTGTTTTCTGTGGGAAAGTTGCTCCTGTGGGTAGGAACCGCTGCCCCACCACTGGAAGCCAGAGCAGGCTGTCCGCAGGTCCTTGTAAGCTGTGTGACTCTGTCCAGTGAGCACACTTTATAAACCACTTTATCGCGTTGATGAACTTCCAGCATGTAAAACACATACGTTCTTAATGTTTATCAATCCCTGATTTATGATCAGATTCAGTATATTGACTTCTATTTTTAATTAAGGCTTTAGATTTTTTAACACTGCATTTGTCGAAACAAGAAATAAAATGAGTCTTAGAGGAAATATTTTGAAATTTGTTTCCTTCCTATGTCATGAAATTTTACTTTCTGGAAGTTGAGTGGTTTCTTTTTTTTAAGATTTTATTTATTTATTTGAGAGAGCGAGCACGAGAGGGGGTAGGGTCAGAGGGAAGAAGTGGGGGGAAGGAGGAGAGAGAGCAGGTGAGGGGGGGAGGGGCAGGGAGCTGAGCAGGGAGCCCTATGTGGGACTCGATCCTGGGACTCTGGGATCATGACCTGAGCCGAAGGCTTTTGCTTAACCAACTGAGCTACACAGGCATCCCCGTCGAGTGGTTTCTTAAAAACATTTGGGCTCTTAAGAGTATGTGTTCCTTTCTTCAGACATGGTACATAGTTTTCAGCTTCGAGTCAATAAAAGTTTAAATCTCACAAGCTTAAACTAGTCTTGTTTTATTCAGAGGGTAAAGGTGTGAACTGGTAGTGTGTTCAGCACATCTGAGGGTTTGCTGTCTTTGTCTTGTCTCAGACCTGAGTGTCCATTCATCACTTAACGATGCCTCTCTCTGGCCCGAGCATTAGGTTGAGAACTCTTGGTTAAGCCACGGTTGGGACATTTTCTTGTAGAATCTTAGAAACCCGGTTGCACAAAATACGCCTATGTGTGCTGTTACCAGCACGCATACTGAATCCTTCCTAGTCGTGTCTGATAGTCCCAGGACAGGAATCATGTACATTCAGCTTCAGGGATAAGGCTCTTCATAATCAATTGTGTCCTGCTATTGTTTCCATGGAATATAAAGGCCCATATGGAACAAACAGAAGCTTCTTTCTCTAGAGTCAGCTACCCAGGGTTTGGAAACTCTCTGCCAGTACTTCAAAGAGGAACTCTAAGATGGTGCTTGGTCTTACAGAGTAAAGGATGCCCTCTGGAAGCAGCTCATGGACTGAATTCACAGCGATTGAGATGGGACATTTATTATCATTAGTATATGGTATAAATTTATATATATATTATATAGTATAAATATAAATGTATTACATACAGAATACAACTTTCTGAGTGCTGTTTTGGTGGAAATCCTAATGTTTGAGAAATGAGGAACTCCCTGAAGACTCACATCTGACCAAGGTATCAGGCCTGGTGTCACAGACTTCTCAGAGCAGGTCCCTGCATGCTAATGAGGAAGGAACTGACACTTGCTCTTAGAGGTTCCTTCCTTCCCAAACGTCTCATTGCAGTGCGGACACACTGCCCTTCCTGACATCGTTCTGGTCAAGATGGCTACAGAGGCATAAACATTTTGATCAAGAGTTTAGTCAGAGGTTTTCTGGTACAACGTGGTATGTTGCTCAGTGACTGCCTAGTATTCCTGCCAAACCAGCAGTGGTGGCTAAAACTTTGTTTCCTCGGGAAAGTTTGTTCATCTAATCTGAGGCTGAATATTTTACATTCCTGTGAAAGAACAGTGGACTGGACACATTGTCTGTTAACCACTTGTTTGTCTAGCACATGCCAGCAAACTTGGATGTGGGGGGAAAGATGTCTCCTCGTCATTCTGCTCCAGCGGTTATCATTGGGCTGCTCTTTGGCACCCTTTTCATTGGCAGTTAGTTAAGTGTGATGTGGTGTGTGTGTCACAGTCTGGGAAACTCAGGTCCCACTGCTCACTAAATAATCTCACGAACCATTCCCAGGGGGTTGGGCTGCCTGACGCCTGGCTGAGTGCAGAGCTCACAGTGCCATCTGGGCGTGCTTGCCCCTTGGCTTCCCTCTGGATGGCTCCCTTGGCCTCCTTTCCATCTGGCCTGCTCAGCAGCCCCAGCAGAGAAAGAGCCTCTTTTCCTAGGGTGGCCACAAGTCCTGGATCCAGACCTCACACCATCCTGGAAGGATGATGGCAAACTGCCCAAAACTCTTAAGCTCTGAGAGGACGAGACCACATAGCCTTGTGAATGCATCTGAAGGTGTTTCTGGTCTGCTTGTGTTTTCATCTGATTCCATCTTCTGCCATTAACGTTTTATAGGTTCGTCTCTCTTTGGGTACTGTAAACTCTCTTAACTTTTATGTATTTATTTATTTTTAAAGATTTTTATTTATTTATTATTTGACAGAGAGATTGGCAGCGAGAGAGGGAACACAAACAGGGCGAGTGGGAGAGGGAGAAGCAGGCTTCCCGCGGAGCAGGGAGCCCGATCATGGTCATGGGATCATGACCTGAGCGGAACGCAGACTTAACGACTGAGCCACCCAGGCGCCTATTTATTTATTTATTTATTTATTTAAGAGGGGGGAGGGAGGGAGAAAATCCCAAGCAGGCTCCACGCCCAGCACAGAGCCTGACACAGGGCTCGATCCCACGATCCCGAGATCTCGACCTGAGCCGAAATCTAGAGTCAGAGACACTTAACTGACTGAGCCCCCCAGGTGCCCCTAAGCTCTCCTAACTCTTAATAAAACCCTTCTTAGGCATTTCCTCACTCTCACATCTTCGAGTTCCTTCATCACATCTTTTTTTCCCTTTTTACCACACTCCTTGAACAGTGTGCTCTCACCCTGTGCTCTCCAGCTACTGTACGCACCGCAGAGTGGGGCAGGTGGCTTTCCCTGTAGCTCTGGGCTGCGGCGCGCTCCCCCCCAGGGCAGAAGCTGCAGCGGATGCTGTACAAGCACTTGCCTGGTGGGCACCCGCAGTGGGGCCTTGTGTCTCTGACTCCAACTTCAACTTAGCCAGAGCGCCCAGCCTGGTGCCCTGCTGCGCTCTAGGGGTGGGCTGGCCTAAACCACCACCATGTGCTCACTGTTGAAATTTGGGGAAATAACTGTAAATTCGCTTCCTTTGTGTTTTGAACCTATGATCTCACCCAGAACTATGATGTTTCTAAAGAGTTGAGAGAGTTCCATTGCGTGCTGATGTGTTCCTGTTGCTGGATGTCTGGATGGTTTCCAGTTTGTCAGTAGTGTGAACATTCTTGTAGGTGAATGGCCCCTCAAGCTCACAGCCATTTTCTTGGGATAAATCACCTTAGCTGGGTCTTCTGGTCTTGGGGCAGGGGTGCCACACGAGTCACTCTTCTACCCACATTGGTACTCCTGGCTTTGCTCTGTCTGGATTAGTAGCTTCTCCAAACTCAGAAGTAAATATATTTGTTTCTCTAGCAACAAATTCCCAACCAAGCAATATGCTCTGTCAGGATGTCCTGCCTCTGTCCTCCAGGCCTCAGCTGATAGCACTCCCTGATCTCCCCCCTGGTCCTTGACCCAAGCACCTGCTCTCTGCACTGCCTATTTCAAGCCTCCTGTCTCTGGACTGTGGTAGCCTTGTCCCTGCACCAGGCTGTCCCCAGCATGTCCTGACACTGTCATCCATGGTCTCGGTGAGGTGCATAGGGACGCCCTCATGCCAGTGCACCTCCAGACTCGGCACTCGTGCTTGTTGGGGTCTGTTTTCCCAGCCCCTCTGTAGGCTCCCAAAGGACAGCAGCACCGCTGGCTGGCCCCTGTGTAGCATACCCCCGACCCTGGGGCAGACCCCACGTACACACACACACACCGGGTGGGGGCCGTCTTCACCTGAGGTAGCCCCACGTACACACACACGTACACGTGTCTGCACAGACACAGCCCTCCCAGGTAGTTTATTCATTCTTCAGTAACAAAGATGGTAACTGCCACCGATTCTTCCAGACTTCTTTTTTTTTTTTAAAGATTTTATTTATTTATTTGAGAGAGAGAGAGCAAGTACATGAGAGGGGGGAGGGTCAGAGGGAGAAGCAGACTCCCTGCCGAGCAGGGAGCCCGATGCGGGACTCGATCCAGGGACTCCAGGATCATGACCTGAGCCAAAGGCAGTCACTTAACCAACTGAGCCACCCAGGCGCCCTCTTCCAGACTTCTTGAGTGCACATCCCCAGTTGCTGGGACGACTGCAGCTCATCAGAGAACCCAGTGCTGATTAAGCCACTGAGAGAATTGAGCCATGTATTTCTGATTTCAGAGCCCACATTCTTTTTTTCTTTCTCTTTTTTTTTTTTGAAAGAGCGCATGAAAGCGAGAATGGGGGGAGGGGCAGCTGGAGAATCTCAGGCTGACTCGCCACCCAGCACAGAGCCCTCTATCCTGAGATCATGACCGGAGCCAAAATCAGGAGTCCGCTGCTTTAACCTACTGAGCCACCCAGGCGCCCTTCAAAGCCCACATTCTGGAGCCACTGACTGCGTCCAGCCCAATGGCTCCTGTGAGGCTGTGCTGGTCTCGGAGCACATGGAGCGCGGTTGGACCCTTCTGGAGGCTGGCCCGGTGCCGTCCGCCGTTCTCACAGGCCACGTGACCCCGTGTTAGTGCTGGCGGTCCCCAGCCCAGTGCCCTCGAACACTGATGCGCAGCACTTGTCCGTTAGCGCCATTTACAAGGTGGTTTCTATGCTTTCTGTCTGGAGGAAAAAAACTTATAAAAATATAGTATCTAGGGACACCTGGGTGGCTCAGTCGGTGAAGCTTCTGCCCTCGGCTCAGGTCATGATCTCAGGGTCCTGGGTTCGAGCCCCACATCGGGCTCTCTACTCTGTGGTGAGTCTGCTTCTCCCTCTCCCTCTGTGATCTCTCTTGCTTTCACTCCCTCTCAAATAAATAGTTTTTAAAATATATATATATATATATATAGTATCTAAAAAGATATAGATACATATAAAATATCTACCTAGTTATTGTTTTGTTTTGTTCTGTTTTTTTAAGGATATCCCTTTATTTTTATTTATAAGATTTTATTTACTGAGAGAGTAAGTGGGGAGAGGGGCAGAGGGAGAGGGAGAAGCAGGCTCCCCGCTGAGCAGGGAGCCCGGATCCCAGGACTCCGGGTTCATGACCTGAGCTGAAGGCAGATACTTAGCTGACTGAGCCACCCAGGTGCCCCCTGGTTACTGTTTTTTGTCTCTCAATGTACAAAATATGAAGAGGACCAAGAAATGAGTTACAAGATTGTGAGCAGGCAGCCCTGACTTTCATTAAAAGTAGTATTTGTGTATGTATTTTGGAAGCTCCAACTATGGAAAGTTAGGGAATGAATGTGGAAGGCCGCCCTCCCTAACAGTGCCTCCCGCCTCCCTCCACATGAACACTGTCCAGCAGGCCTTTAGGACCTAGAGAGGGGAGACTGCCCTGCCCGCCCCCTTCACCTGATGGGTCTTAGTGTCCACAACCTGCGTGGTGCACGAGGTGGACAGAGGCCATCTTGGAGATCATGTTTCTTTGGGCCATTGACCTAGGTGTGTCCTGCCTGGCCCTCCAGCACCAGCTGGAGTCTCCACGACTCTCCTCTCCTGCCTTCCCTGCACTGCTGAGTCAGACAGGCTGAGGCTATGATGGTGCAGTGTGAGGGTCAGTGGAGGGCCCGCTGGGTACCTCGCGGGATGGGGTTGGACACCCAGCACTGGCTTCTGTGGGAAGGAGGGAGGTGTGAGCTGACTGGAGTAATGTCAGATGCACCAGGAAGCAAATGCTGTTCTTAGAGAGGAACTTGGGCCGGAGCTTCAGCAGTAAGAGAGACCGGGACCTGGGGGTCCACAGAGCGGGTGGGGGCCACGGGTTAGGTGCATAGTGTGGATTCGGTATCAGGTGATCTCTGAGCACAGGCCACTCCTCACCTAGCTGGGCATTGATTCACCCCTGGGCTCCCTAGTGTCCCTGTGGATGGACGTGACCTGGGCTCTGGGAAGTGCTTGACCATACATCCTTTTCTAGGCACATAGATAATGTTTAAAAATCGTCATCTCTAAATATTTTGGTAATATTTTTTAGATAAATGCTTTGTTTTCCCTGTATTCTTTTTTTTTTTAATGTTTTATTTATTCATGAGAGTCAGAGAGAGAAAGCGAGAGAGAGGCAGAGGGGGAAGCAGGCTCCCCACCTAGCAGGGAGCCCGATGCGGGACTCGATCCCAGGACCCCGGGATCACGACCTGAGTCGAAGGCAGACGCTTAACCATCCGAGCCACCCAGGCGCCCCTTCCCTGTATTCTTACACTTTCCATACCAAAACCCTTCTGTGGTTTTCTTCCTTGTGTGTATTTTGTTTTTTATTACCCTGTTTTGCACAGTTGTATGTAGCTCTGGTGTGGACCAGGAAGAAAGGTGTCGGGGCCGATCTGGCAGGGGCATCCCACCCTTGCAAGAGAGGCACTGTTGCTGCCCCTTCGGTCAGACGCCTGGCCAGCCCACCCACTGGGCACACTCCTTCCGGGGATAAATTGGTTTACCCTGCATTTCCAGTTCTTAGGGTCACTTACAGTGGAACAAAATTACAAACCGTGATAAACAGAGCTAATTAAGTAGAAATTGTAATGTATAGGTACTGCAAAATCGGTTTTTTGTTTTACCTTTCCTCATACCAGAAGTTGATCAAGGTTAGGGATCTCAGTATGTCCCACCCTCAGCAGCCCAGCCTTGGCTCCACACGCTCAGCAGGGTGGGTGCTCAGGCAGCACACGACTGTTTCCATGCCACCTGGACTACTGTAGCGTCTTACAGAAAACAAATCCACTGCTCCGCTTGGTACCCCAATCCCAGCCCTGACCGTGCCTTCCTGGAGGGCTCGGGAGGCCTCTGCAGACCACCCTCTCCCCTCCCTCCCTCACGCGTGCACACTCTCTCCCCGCTGGAGTGTGAGCTCCGGGAGGGAATGAAGCGCTCCTCTGATCACGGATATGTTCCTCGCGCCGGGGTACGTTGTTGTGGGATGAGTGGGTGTGTGAACGGGAAGGGAACCTCTGTCCCCACATGTGGATAAGACGAGCAGAGATGGAGTGTGTTCCTTACACCTGCGCAGTGTTTGCCAGTGTGCAGGACGGGTTGCTCGCCGCCTCCCGTTTGTCCTGGGGTGCATGCCTCCGGGCCTGTGGGCTGCGCTGCTTCCTTTATTCATCACTGCGTGTGAGGCCGGGGCCAGGGTTGCTGATAAGGCATGGTCTTCACCTACATGTGGGACTTCGAGGTGTAGTCATGCTGCCAGTGTGCTTTTCTATTTACAGGACCTTAGAATCGGGGTGGGATGGGGTGGGGTGGGGCTGCATGTCGGGGTCATCATCTGTGTCTGTTCTCCAGGTTACCTGTCCTGCTGCCGCTTCCTGGATGACAATCAGATCGTCACCAGCTCTGGGGACACCACCTGGTGAGCATCTGAGCGCCGTGCCTTCCATACCCTGCTCACCTTAGATGTGTAGGAAGTAAGATTTTTGACACTAATTAGGCCATCTTTTATCGGTTTGAAGTGGCCGTGAGGCATCAAACACAAGTGCGTGAGTGATGAGTGAGTTCATTTTACTCTACAGATTTTAAAGCTCAAAGTTTAATTTTGAACAAGGAAGAACTGACTCATAGACGTTGAGGCTGCAGCTGCACGAGAAATGCCTGCTTTTCTCTCCCTGCACACACTCCCCGGCTGGGTGACACTCAGCAGCCCCCTGGGGGAGCAGGTGTGCTTGCGTTCTCCTCAGTGGAGCGCTGTGCCATGTGGACCCAGCAGGGCTCAGAAGGAGCAGGGGTCACGATTGCGAGTGGATTGTGTCAGACTTCTCCTGAGTTTGAGCTGTTCTCTTACTTAGAGTTAGAAGCCCACTTACACAATCTCTAGAACGTTTTCATTTGTGGCACCAGGGCGTACAGTTTAAATGATCAGATAGGTGGGTTGGTTGGTTGGTTGGTTGGTTGGTTTTGGATGCAGAACACATTTTTAATAGTTTCGTGTTTAAAAGAGTAAGCCATCTGCTGAGGCTAGAGGTTTGACTTAAGGTTTTCTATATTGTTTTGTTTGGGTCAGATAGGTATTTTATGAGTCATTTTAGACTTAAACTGTCCTGGGGGCTTTTCTGGTCTTCGAGGCATGATGTGGTGGAATGCCCTGTGCCGGGGCCTGACTCCCATATCCAGCTTGTCCTGGTCTACAAGGCGTCCTTTTTGTATAAACTGTGTAAGTTCACAAAAGACATATATTCTAGATTGTCAATTTTGGGAAGAATTTCTTTATTAGAAGATATTTTTTAAAGCTTTTTCATTTATGAATAAGTGTTTTTCGGAGTCCTGGGCACACCTTATTTCCTCCCTGTAGTCCCCCAGGCCCCAAGCAAGGAAGCCCTGCCCAGTGTAGGTGTAAATGGTGTGACTGGATTTGCGCCTGAGCCAGATTTCCTGGGGGGCTGGGATGAACTGAGCAGTTTCCAGTGTTGACGCCTCCTAGAGTCTGAAGCACAGAAACAGCATGTGCCCCACTCATAGCTCTGTCCGCATCTTACTTGACACCCGTCAGTAGCCGCTCACGCTGACACCGCGGGGCACCAAACTCAGGGCTGCCCTTCGGCGCACTTGCCACTCACTCTCCCACGAGTGGCTCCAGGGGAGGGCCGTGGGGCCCCAGCCTGCTTTGAGCCATTTGTTTACCTGGTGTTTTCTCGGTGTCCTAGCCTCTGGCCTTGTCATGCCCGAGGCCACGGAGCCGGCAGCAGTAGACTCACGTTCCCTGCCTCATCTGGGACACCTCCAGGAGCTCCCTGCAGCTCCTTGCGAACCCACAGAGTGCAGGTCACTGGCTCCATCTTTGTTGGTGTCTGAGTTGGCGCAGAGAAAACGGTTACTCCGAAGCCCGTGGCACATTCTCATCTGTGTTTTGTTTGTTTGCTTTGTTTCCCTTCCAAACACAGTCACATTACAAAATTTAGAATTGTCAGGCCAAAAAGCGCAGAGGTTTGCTATGGTCCTAGATGGTTTGAAGGACAGTCACCTGACTGGTTGCCTGACAAAGTGAGGTGACTGCTTGTCGTGTGTTCCTGCTGCAGTGCTCTGTGGGACATCGAGACCGGCCAGCAGACGACCACATTCACTGGACACACTGGGGATGTTATGAGCCTCTCTCTCGCTCCCGACACCAGACTGTTTGTTTCTGGTGCTTGTGATGCTTCAGCCAAACTCTGGGATGTGCGAGAAGGGATGTGCCGGCAAACTTTCACCGGCCACGAGTCTGACATCAATGCCATCTGCGTGAGTAGGGGGTGAAGATGTGGGTCGGGCGCCTTTGCCAGCCATCAGCAAGTTAGATTACTTCTTGTATGCTGCAGAGCACATCAAGTTTTAAAATGTGTTCAGGGTTGGATGTTCTGTCTTTCATACGCAACTGTAACCTATTTCACAAAAACTCCTATCGAAAACTTAGCTGTGATGCAGTCTGTCCTCGTGACACCAGCTAATTCTGTGCTAACCGTTCACCTCACAGACATCGGGGATGGGCCTGTTGTGTGCAGGCACCTGCTCCCAGCCCCGGGGCAAGCCAGGGATTGGGACCAGCTTCCCTCCAGCTGGGGGGCAGTGAGGCAGCAGCTAAGCCAGTCAGCACGGCCCCTTCGGAGCAGGAGGCCGAGGCTGAGCTGTGAGCCCCTCCCTGTGGCTGGGGCACAGCCAACGGAAGGAGCCTTCCCTTTGCCTCGCCACCTCGACATGAGGGGCTCTTGCGAGAAGATGTGAAGGGTGGTATCTGGTTGGTTGGGGCTGGGGTTCCCTTCTTCACGAGGCTTGTCTGGCTGCTGGCAGCCCTCGGGGGTGACCATACTCTTCCTGATCCCCTGGAAAACAGTCATGAAATGAAGTCTCCTCTGGGGACGACAGCGGCTGTGGCTGCCCAGGTACCGATGCCCTCAGGTCAGGGTGCCCAGGTGGCTGCCCGAGCCCAGCCCCTGCTGACCTTTCCCTCCTGTGGCAGCGGCAGCCCTGCTGTCGGGCAGTCCCGTTTCCAGTACTTCTCTGTGCACTTGCGCATTCTCTTCATTTGCTTTCTAGTTCTTCCCAAACGGCAACGCATTTGCCACTGGCTCGGATGATGCCACCTGCAGGCTGTTCGACCTTCGTGCGGACCAGGAGCTCATGACTTACTCCCATGACAACATCATCTGCGGGATCACCTCGGTGTCTTTCTCCAAGAGTGGGCGCCTCCTCCTCGCAGGGTACGATGACTTCAACTGCAACGTGTGGGATGCACTCAAGGCCGACAGGGCAGGTAGGTGTTTGCTGGGCCTTCCTGGGCCTCCTGGTGTTCAGGTAGCACTTTTGAGGATGGACACGATGCACCGAGGCTGAAATGTTTAGGTTTGTGCCCGTCGTGCCGCTAAGAAATAGGTGCCGTGCCTGAGTACACCTGCCTGCCCCGCGGCATGGCCCGGTGGAGGGATGGGGGACAGGCCAGGGCGTCCGTACTCGGGCTCAGGGCACACGGGCTTCCTTAGCACCAGAAGCTCTCCTTGCACGTACCGTGTGAGGTGCACACGGACAGCTGCAGTGGGAGGACAGGGCGAACTGCTGGGTCTTCAAGGCCCTCGCCTTGCTTTCTCTCCCCTCTGGCTGTACGTGGTGGAAGTGTGTCATCTAAGTGTGCAGCACAGGCTTGGGCAGGTGTGCCTAGTGAAGTATAAAGTCTGAAGTTCACACATTGAAGGCAAGGGTGTGGTTGTCAAGTGCATTAAAACACAGCTTGGGGGCGCCTGGGTGGCTCAGTTGGTTAAGCGACCGCCTTCGGCTCAGGTCATGATCCTGGAGTCCCGGGATCGAGTCCCGCATCGGGCTCCCTGCTCGGCGGGGGGTCTGCTTCTCCCTCTGACCCTCCTCCCTCTCATGCTCTCCCTCAAATAAAAAAAAAAATGAAATTAAAAAAAAAACACAGCTGTACAGGGGCATCTGGCTGGCTCATTGGGTGAAGCGTGTGACTCTTGCTCTGGGGTTGTTAGTTCAAGCCCCACATTGGGTGTAGACATTGCTTAAAAATAAAATATATATATATATATATTATAAAGATTTATTTATTTTAGAGCACGAGCAGGGGGAGGGGACAGGGGGAGAGAGAGAGAAGCGGACTTACCCACAAAGTGCGGAGGCAGACATGGGGCTCAATTTCACCACCCTGAGATCGTGACCTGAGCCAAAACCAAGAGTCAGATGCTTAACTGCCTGAGCCACCCAGGCACCCCAAAAATAAAATCTTAAAAAATAATAATAAAACACAACTTGTACAAAAGATGAGAAACTTCCTGTATTAAACACAGACAGGCAACTGAATTGAATTGACATTTTCAGAATCTTTCAACTCTACCTTGGCAGGGGGAAGAACAGAGCATGACTGGGGGTCTCCTGGGGTTCTTTCCTTGACCTCCCACTTTCCGATGGATCTTTTCCTGCCCTGGGCTGAGGTCCCCTCCTGCTCCCCCTGCTCCCTCTCGCAGACCCCCTGCCCCCATTGCCTCTGCCCCGACAGTTCCCCGGTCACAGTGCCACAGCAGAGAACACTGTTCCGTCCAGCTGAGACTCTCTCTTTACTCAGCTGTGACACTAAGGAGTATAGGAAAGGACAGGAGTTCTCTGAAATTAGCCATCAGACTCTTCCTGGTAATTATCCAAGCACAGACGCTGGGTGTCAACAGGGGGCTTTTGTCTCACTGTGGGTTCAGCATGGGGTTACCGTGTGACATCCCAGTGGCCCTTCCCCTCTTGCATCTGTCACCAGCCCTCTGTGTTTTGTGCCCTGGCTAGGCTTTAGGGATTATAAACAAATGAAGAACAGCCCACAGCCTTACACTCTTGGGTTGTAATTGCCCTGAGATTGGGATGGTTGGATTTTTTTTTTTTTTTTAAGATTTATTTATTTTAGAGAGAGAGTACACTAGTGGGAGAGGGAGAGGGAGAAAGAGTCTTAAGCAGACTCCACACTGAGCGGGGAGCCCGACACAGGGTTCGATCTCATGACCCTGCGATGATGACCTGAGTGGAAAAAAAGAGTCGGATGCCCCAGGCACCACTTATTGAAGCTTCTTACCATCATGAGTATACTCAAGAGTTGGTGCAGGAGACCCTGAGTTATTCACTGTGTGTTTTGTGCCTTTTTATCATGTCTGTTCCTAGTCATCATGCTGTCTTAGTATCTGTTACCAGGCGCTCCAGTATATCTTTATTTTGTTTGAATACTTCCCCCGCTGTAGGTGCCTTCACTTTGTTTTTAAGAGAGAAGTGTATTGAGCTTTACTCGCCTTGGTGGAGCGTGGCTTCTCTTCGTCCTGGCGTCCTTTCCTGCCAGGGAGGCGTTGCGGGGGCTGGGCCTCAGCGTTTGGGGCCTTCCTCCGCGCGTGGTCCTGCACCCAGCCCTGCAGAGCATCAGCACGTCACTGCTAGGTGGGGCACCTCTGGGTCCCAGAGTGACTGGGCTCTTATCTGCTCTCAGGTGTCTTGGCTGGGCATGACAACCGCGTTAGCTGCCTGGGGGTGACTGACGATGGGATGGCCGTGGCGACAGGGTCCTGGGATAGCTTCCTCAAGATCTGGAACTAACGCCGACAGGTAACACAACAGCCCACGCGCCCTCCCTGCACACACCTCTGTGTATTTCTCACAGCACAGAGGAGTTCACAGTTGCTAGATTAATTTTGATGTTGAGTTGATTTGGAATTATGGTGAGGTGAGCATTGCATCCACCTGAAATAACACACCCTCGGCGGCAGACGGGAGGGGCAGGATGAAGAAGAGCAGTAGCACTGACTTTAGATGTTCTCTTTTTTACATTTTTTTAAACTCTGTTTAAAGCAGCAGCTGGACGTCGTGGCGACTGGAAGACCATTCCAACCTTGAAGCGTTACAGTGATAGCATTTCCAATCCACCCCTACTAACGTGGACGCCCTGCACCCCCTCAGAACTTCAAAAGGGCAAGACCTTCTCCTTCACTTATTGCTGAAACCAAGAGCACAATTCCCATGAAGAGAAGAATCTCTGTGCTGTAAACTCAAACAAATTGTGCATTCCTCCCGGGACCATTGTCTTTGTTTTCTTTTTTGTCTTGAATGAATTTAAAAGGAAATACTATAATAAACGTGCTAACCAGAAGGTAAACTTGAGTGTAATTGCGAGGCAGACACACCTTTTCACTAGTTCATTTGAATTTTAGGTCAGTGACCCTATTTTGTGCTGTTCATGCAAAACAAGTTGAGGATTTTATCTTGTAATCAGTTCTAAATTTCAGGTTGTGTTTGTAACAATTCTGCAAACATTCATATTTCCTTTTTAAAATATATTCCTTTACGTTCAGTAGTTACAGAGGAAGAGGGTCTGGTGCAGCCTCTCTGAAATTGTTAATGATGTAAATTGAGTCCCTTGTTTTTTATTTTTTGTCTCGTGTCACATAATTGTTACGCACAAACACGGCATAGAAAGGAAGATGCTAATAAGGAAAGGAACCAAGCACATGCTGTGGATGGTCTTGAATGCGTGATGAATAGTAAACTCAGATTAGGCACCTTCTGCTCCCCCGACCCATCCTCCCTACCTTCTCAGTTCAGTTCTTAATCTCACCTTGGGTTTCCTTGTGAAGTCGGAGGGACGTTCGTAATAATAGCCTAACACTACCCTGCGCCCCACCCCCAGCCGTCAGGAACCTCTGTTTTCCAGAGAGGCGCCCGTCCTGTGCTTGGATAGTCCGTCAATTATTTGTGTATGAAACCATGTACAAATCAATGTTTTGAAAATAATGATCTCAAACTTTCTAAGTTAAATTTTAAAAAATTTGATCGTTTGCCATATTGGGTGGGTTTACTCTTAGAATCGCATGCTGTAGAAATGCTCAAAAGCGCATATAGGACTCAGTCCTTAGATGTTCTTTTTCTTTTAAGAAATAACCTCTTTACAGTGTAACCACTGCGGCTCTGTCCGCTCACGTCTGCAGTGTCGGGGGCAGGGCAGCCCGCAGGCTTCACGCTTGGGCAGCGGGATCAGTCACTCTTTCTTTCTTTCTTTCAAAAAAAAAAAAAAAAAGTCCTGTTCCAAATGATCACTGTTGGATTCGGGGGTGGGGGTGGGGGGCAGGGAATGGAGACCCTGGCCTTCCCCTGTAGATTCCTCCTGGCCTGTCTCGCCGTGGAGGCAGACCGCTGTCTAACACGCAGACGTCCCGGGTCCCGCGGGAGGCCGGCGTCCAGCAGCAGCAGCTGGACGGCGGTGTCGTGGCTGCCTCCCCGCACCCTAGCCCACTTCCCGCAGCAGTGGTGGCTTCTCTCTGTCCTGTTTTCTGCAGCAGCCTGTACAGAACTTTGCTGTGACACGCGGTAGGCCTGGATCTGGCAGAGAGAATAAACACGAGCCCTCCTTCCTTCCCATCGACACCTCTGTAGAGCTCTCTGCACCCTGTGCCCCTCACTGTTTGTATTTAATTTTAAAGTCAGTGTATTGCAAGGAGGCTGGATGCAAGATAGATACTATATTAAACTGTACTGTTATTTAAGATGTAATAAAGCAGTTTGACATGAGGGACTTTGGTGTGGCTGCTTATTTGCCAGCTGTTTGGGTTCCTGATGACAGCCATCGTCCCCCGGCCGCCCTACTCGGTGAGGTCGGCTTGATGTGGTCATGTGAGCAGTGCCGCGGCTGCCTGCTTCTCTGCCAGGTCTTTGGTCCCCATTAGCAAGAGTCCATGAAAAGAGGGTCGGGTCCTCTGCCGGGTCCCAGCAGTTCTGCCACCACCCAGGCCTGCCCCCCCCACACACACACCTCTCAGGCCACTGCCCAGGGTGCATGGACTGTCCCCAGTGGCCCTCCCCCCGTCTCTTGTCTTCCCCTGAGCCCCTTGCTTCCTCTTCCCTCTGTAAGATGTCTGAGGACGTTACTCCTGCTGACGGAGTGGTTTTTATCTCAAGTCTGGATAAAAAGAACAGCATGGAAGAAAAATAAGCATCTCCCACCAACATGTGAGAAGTCAGAACGGGCATACTCCCGAAGGACATCCACCGGGGCGGGCCGTTCCTTCTTTACTCTACACGGTTGTCAGACGTAACTTGGTAGTTTCCGTGGGTTAAATGCTGGTACTTTTTCATAAATAAGTGAAGACTGCTCTCCACGGGAAGTACTCCCCACCTGAGGCTCTGTTCTCCAATTATCAGCAAGATGGAGCAGCGGGGGCCTCCTGTGGGTTTCTGCAAGGACCAGGGGTGCTGTGTCCTCAGAGACTGGCAGCCTGAATGGCGGGTTTGCCTGGCTTCAGCCTCCTCCCCCACGGCTCCCTGAAAGACACTGCCCGTTGTCTTAGAAGAGAATGCCAGAGAGCATCCGAGGTGCCCCTGGGGCTGACAGCCGGAGTCCTTGGGAGGGATGTTCTGGGATCAGAAAGCAGGTGGTTAGCCGGCCCAGGGGCACACCCTGGGATGGGCACAAGGTGGCCATGGGGTAAAATGGGACCTGGTAGTCCTCGATGCCTACCTGTCCCTATCTCCTTCAGTGCCCCAGCCTGGCACCCAGCATGCCCCCTGCTCCCTGACCCCAGGGCACAAGAGTGGCCCTTTGCTGGCTCTGAGATTACTGTCCCACTTTCTCAGCAAAGCAGTCCCTGCAAACAGGCATCAGCTGGGGCATCTAGCAAGGAGCCCGCGCTGCCAGGGCAGAATGCTGGTTTTCAACCTTCAGGCACAAAACAATCTTGTGCGGACTGAGCGGACCCTTCAGCACTTGGCCTGAGCTGCTTGGGCAGTCCCGGGAAGTGAGCTCTTGCTTTGTGCCACGCGTCCCCTCGAGGGTGCCCACCCTGCTCCCTTCCACTCCTCCAGTCTCCCCTGCAACCACTGCCCCTCCTGGTTCTAGTCATGGCCCTGCCCTTGGGGGCACACCCGTTGCAGGTGCGCTGTCCAAGCTCACAGAGCCCTTGGAGGGTGGACTCCAACTGGGGCCTCTCTCTGACTCTTAGGGCCCTGTCCCCACCATGCCCACTCAGTGTTGTGCCCCAAGTGGATACTGGGGTCTCCTGCTGCCTCCCATAGCCCCTGACCCTCAACCTGGCCCCACCAGCCATGGGGGCTGCCCAGAGGGGTGTGCTGTCCAGGCAGGGTCTCTCCTCTAACTAGCACTCCGTCTACCCCCACCGCTGCCTGCTCCGTGAGTCCAGTCAAAGCCCTCTCTGGAGCCAAGCCCAGGCTGTACCCCTCGTGTCCTCGCTGCAGGTTACTTGGCCTGTCTGTGCCCCGGATTCCCTGAGTGAAAACCGCAGACAGCAAAAGCACCTGCTTCCTAGAGGCCTCCTGAGAATTCCTTGAGCCCCCTGTATGCAGGTGCCAGACCCCACCCGCCCCAGGCCGGCACTGCCTCTGCCCCACAGGGGCTCCTCCCAGCTGCCAGCAGGGCATGCCCCCCTTCACTGACCACCCTGCTGAGAAGCTTACAGTCCACTCAAAGGTTTTGTTCCCTGCTGAACTGTGTGCATGGCACTTCACAGGCCTGCAGGAAGAGGGGCTGCTCCACTCCACCCCCCAAAACCACTCCAAACAGGACAGCGCCACATTGGCAATTCCAGACACTGGGCTCTGGGGAGGAATGGCCATGCAGGAGGGGCTGGACTTGTCCCACGCGTGCTGGCTAGAGGCCTGAGGCTGGGTGTGGACAAGATGACCTCTGCATTCCCCAAGACACGCCCCTCCTCCACAGGGAGCCTTGGTCCCTCCCTGCCACCCCTGTCACCCAGGCTCCTGGCCACTTCCCCTTTTGAATACCAGGCAGCCTCTGTTCCCCGCCCTCACCCCTGCCAGGCACAGTTGAGGCGAACTTCCCTGTGAGCTGGGAGCAGGACTGTGAGGAGAAACCCCTCCACCCTGGAGCTGCCACCCCCCCGCCCGACTGCACTCAAAATCCAGGACCACCCACCCTACCTGAATGAGTCCAGCTCTGAGTGGGCAGCCTATGTGGCTCTACCTTCCATGGCCCAGGCTTCCTTCTCCCACCACCTACCCTACCCACTCTGCTGTCCCCCATCATTCAATCCTCAGAAGAGGGTGCATCTAGGTTTTAGGGGTCTGAGGCTTCAGTAAAACTGGAGTCACAAGTCACGTTTCAGAAAAATGCAAAGAAACAAATACTAGTGCTGGGAAAGGTTACCTGAGAGCCTCTGAGGCAGAACCCCCCAACCTCAGCCGAGCCCAAATTAGCCTGCCTGGCATCCATCCCCACCCCCACACTGGCCTTTGTCCCTGCTGCTGGCCCTTCCCTCTCCCCAGCAGGTCTGGCTTGTTCCTACTCCACCTTTGGACTCAGCCCAAGCAAAACTTCTAGGAACCTTCCGGATGCCCTAAGGAACCCCTCCCAGCACTGGCTTCCGTTATTGCTGGTCAGCCCTTGAGGGCGCTGGGTGGGACCAGGGCCTGCTGGGAGCAATTGCACAATCTGGTCAGCGGAAGGAAGCCACAGCCCCTGTGTTCTCATCTCTGAAATGGGGAAGCACTCCTGTGTGAAGTCTTGAGGTCTGGGGTGGACAGAGGCTTTCCATCACTACAGGGCTCCTGCACAACTTCCCTGTAGAGAGGGGCACAGGAAGGGGCCTGCCGTGGGACCTTGGCTAGTTACTAGGCTGCTGGCTCTCCTTCCTTGGTGCCTTCTCTATAAACTTCCTGCTCTAGAAGGTTCTTAGGAGGCCTAGCCCGGTGCCTAGAACATAATAAGTGCTGGATCAAGTGTTAGTGTTCTGTTAATGATCATATCCAAAATACACAGCTCAAAAGGCTTCTCCCGTGGGTGTGGCCGGCTGTCACTTTAGGGAAGTGGTTGGGTTTCCAAAATAACCAGATGGGGAAGTTACAGAGCTTGAGAAATCCCCCCCAATTCCTGACATCCTTGCCCCCCTTTCTACTCACTCTTGGTGACCCCACTGCCCAGTGGTCCCAGGGCGGTAGTGAGACAGGTCCTGTTTTGTGCGCATCTGAGTTTGGAGTCTCTGCACGCAGGGCTGGGAGACCCCACCAGAGAAGCCTGACCACCGCAGGTATGGGGGCAGGGGAAACCTGGCGGCCACGCTGCTGCAAAGGGCTCCACTCCACACAAGGTGTGGAAGACCTGCGCGCACACAGGGAATAACGGGGGGCACTTGGGAAGCCAGGCAGATTACCAAGAACCGAACAGGGCACTCCCCCCGGCTTCTTCTACGGTGACCCCTTATTCACAGACGAGTCCCAGGAGCCTGGCACACTGTTGGGACACTTGACTCCTGGGTGGCCTGGGGAAGGCCTGCAGCTCCACCAGAAGCTACCAAGTGGGTAACTGTGTCCTAGGTCCCCTTCCTCTCTCTTCTCTGGGTCCTCCGGTGGTGATGGTGAGAGGGGTGGTGGACGACAGTGCTAGCAGGTCACCCTGGAGGGGCCCCCTTGGACATCCCAGGCCTACAGCCCCTGTAGTCCAGGTGGTGTGCAGGGCCCCGCCAGGCTGCTTGGGGTGGGAGAGGCCCGCGGTGGCCCCGCCCCGGCGGTACCGGCAGGGAGGGGTCCGGCTGTCGCAGCTGCTGGCAACCGGTTTTGGTTCCCAAAACATGTGCCTTCTAAGTAGATTCTAAGTAGATTCACACCCCGTCAGTTATGGAATCCTAAGCGGGTGCTGTCACCACTCGCGGGGGTCCGCAGCCAGTCCACCCGGCCCGCGGTGGAGGGGAGCGGGAGCGGCGAGGGGCAGGGGCAAGGGGCGCGAGCCGACGTGCTTGCAACGCGGCGGGGTGAGTGGGGACCAAGGTTCTTCGCGGCAGCCGCCGTCGGGATCGGGGCAGCCGACGGCCCGCTCCAGCCCCCAACCCCACCGACCCCCGGGTCGCAGCCCCAGCCGGGACCCCAGGTCCTTGCTGGCCGACCCACGTGCGCGGGGCGCGGCGCATGCGTGGGGCGGGGCGCATGCGCGGGGTGGGGCGCGCGTGCGCACTGGCTGCATTGCTGCTCGGCGGGCCGGCGCCGCGGTCCCGGCGACCGTGGGGCGGGGGCCGGCCATGGGGCGGGGGCCGGCCGCGGCGCCGGGGGCTGGCTAGCGACGGCGAGCGGCGGCGGCGGGGTGGCGTGGCCCGCGGGCTCGGCCCGGAGAGGGGACGGCCCCGCAGGCGCCCGGGGCAGCGAACGGTGAGTGCGCGTGGCCAGTCTGCCCGGCCCTCCGCCCGCGGTCGCCGCCGGCCGAGGTCACGGGGCGGCCAGCGGCTCTGGGGGTGCGGGGTCGTGGGCCGGGGCGGCCGCCCGGGTGTGGGCCTGGGGGCGCGACCGCCGACCTCGCTCGCGACGGCCGCCTCCCGAGTCCGCGGGTTGGCGGGCAGCCTGGAGGGTCGGACCCTCGGGGGCAGGTCGGGGTCGCCTGCCGCGCCCTTTGTCGTCGGAGGGCGCGCCGCTCTGGGCGCCAGACACCCGCCCGGCGGCCCGCAGCCGGGGCCCGCGGGGGTCTCGGGCCGGGGCCGCTCCGAGCAAACCGATGCCCTGGGCTTTGATTCTGAGTAACAGGTTACTTTTCCTTTCCCGTCTTGGGGCGCAGCTCTGCCTCACGTGGAAGACTTACTCATTCGTTTTGGGAGTATGCCCTGGCTTTTTTTTTTTAAGATTTTTATTTATTTATTAGAGAGAGAGAGTACAAGTAGGCAGAGAGGCAGGCAGAGGGAGAGGGAGAAGCAGGCTCCCCGCTGAGCAGGGAGCCCGATGCGGGATTCGATCCCAGGACTCTGGGATCATGACCTGGGCCGAAGGCAGCTGCTTAACCGACTGAGCCACCCCGGCGCCCATGCCCTGGCTTTTAGAAGGGAGTTATTTTCCATCTTTCGGGATGACGCCCTTCAAGGACTCGTTTCCCGGAATCCCGGGGCCCCGAGTCCTGCCCTCACTGTGACCTTTGCCCTGGCCACCGGGCGACTTGCGGGCAGGGCAGGTGCCGGTCCAGCAGGTACGCCGTGGCCGCAGCTGGAGGGGAGCCCGCGTGATGGTTCCGGGTTTCCTGTGTTTAACCTGTGGGCAGGTCTGCGCTGCTAACACCGCGTCCCGCGGGGTTCTGACGTGCGGGTAGAGGGTCTCCCGGACGCTGCCCCGCACCTGGCGCCCCGCTACCGGGGGAAACGACAGTTGGTGCTACTGAGTTCACCGCTTGAGAAAAGGTATGAAGAATGAAGAGGCGGGTGTTTTTTTAATAGGAGTTGATGGCCCCACATCTTTATTCCTTCGAATCACAGGACTTTTCTGTAAGCATGGATATTGCCACAGCCAAGGGAGCCTCAGGAAGCAGGCCCAGCACCCAGGAGAGGCAGTGTGCAAGGCGAGGGCGCACCTGAGGGCTTCCTCCAGCGGCCTCACTGCTGTGCTGTTTACACCTGTTGACAGGCACTCCGCTGCTGTGGCCGGTCCTGGGTTAGTACGGGTCAGCTTGTAACTCCACGAGTTCACTTCTGTTTGTGCTGGTGGCTGGCCATTCGCAGTCCCTCCAGACCCATGATTGCCAGGCTCCTGAGTTTAATGCACGGGAACAGGTAAATGAAAAGCCCTGCACAGCCGCTCAGATTGGCGTCTGAGAACTTTATTTCAGTGCGCGATGACAGAGGCCTGGCTTCATCAGAGCTGCACAGACCCTGGTTTTCCTTACCTGCCCAAGGAAGGGTGCCACTGCTTCTCTAGAACAGCCCCCTTCAGGTCTCGGATCCTGTTCAGTTTATGGGGTTACAGGTCAGGCTCCTGGCTCATGTTACCAGAGAGCTTTCCAAAAGGTCTTCCTTGGTTCACACACTGCCAGTGTGGATGCCCAGTTTTACCACATCCTTGCCAGCACTGGGCACTATCGATGGAGAAGGGAAGGGCGATTTTATAGGGACTTGTTTTGCACTTCAGTGTCAACTAGTGAGGTTCAGCATTTCCTCTTTCTGTCACCAAATAAGCTTTCCTTTTTCATCCAGTATTTTCTTTCTTTTCTTTTTTTTTTAAGATTTTTTTATTTACCTGACAGAGACACCGGGAGAGAGGGAACACAAGCAAGGGGGAGTGGGCGAGGGAGAAGCAGGCTTCCAGCCGAGCAGGGAGCCCATCATTCAGTATTTTCAACAAATACAGTTGAGAGCTCTCACTGGATGTCATGGGTGTCACGTCTGTCTGTGGGCGTGTGTCTGACTTCTGTCCTGGATGCCTCACTGCCATCTCAGCATGTCCCCTCCCCACCATGTGTGAATTGCTGCCCAACGCTATTTTCCTAATAAAATTTCCTGATGCCAAAGTTGTTTTTTAAAATTAGGGCGCCTCGGGGCTCCTGGGTGGCTCAGTTGGTTGAGCGACTGCCTTCGGCTCAGGTCATGATCCCAGGGTCCCTGGATCGAGTCCCGCATCAGGCTCCCTGCTCAGCGGGGAGTCTGCTTCTCCCTCTGACCCTCTCTCCTCTCATGTTCTCTCTCTCATTCTCAGATAAATAAATAAAATCTTAAAAAAATAAAATGAAATGAAATTAGGGCGCCTGGGTGGCTCAGTTGGTTGGGTGACTGCCTTCCACTCGGGTCGTGACCCTGGAGTCACAGGATGGAGTCCTGAGTTGGGCTCCCTGCTCAACAGGGAGTCTGCTTTTCCCTCTAACCCTCCCCCTTCTCGTGTTCTCTCTCTAATAAATAAGTAAAATCTTTAAAAATTAAAAAAATAAAATTAGATTTGTGCTGTGGCACCTGCCTGGCTCCTTCGGTGGAGCGTGCCACTCTTGATCTCAGGATTATGAGTTCGAGCCCCATGTTGGGTGCAGAGATGACTTAAAAATTAAACTGTTTTTGTTTTTTTTTTTAAAGATTTTATTTATTTATTTGACAGAAAGAGACACAGCGAAAGAGAGAATACAAGCAGGGGGAATGGGAGAGGGAGAAGCAGGCTTCCCGCGGAGCAGGGAGCCCGACGCGGGGCTCGATCCCAGGACCCTGGGATTATGACCTGAGCCAAAGGCAGACGCTTAACGACTGAGCCACCCAGGCGCCCCTGTTTTTGTTTTTTAAATATTTATTTATTTATTTATTTATTTGACAGAGAGACACAGCGAGAGAGGGAACACAAGCAGGGGGAGAGGGAGAAGCAAGCTTCCCGCGGAGCAGGGAGCCCGATGTGGGGCTCGATCCCAGGACCCTGGGATCATGACCTGAGCCGAAGGCAGACGCTTAACGACTGAGCCACCCAGTCGCCCCTAAACTGTTTTTGTTTTAAGGTTTTGCTTATTTATTCTAGAAAGAGAGGGAGAGAGAATCTGAGGCAGACCCTGCACGGAGTGCAGGGCCTGACACAGGGCTTGATCCACGACCACGAGGTCATGACCTGCGCCGAAACCCAGGGTCAGATGCCCAACTGACTGAGCCACCCAGGCACCCCTAAAAATGAAACAAAAAAATAATAATAAATAAAATCAGATTCATGCTGTCAGGAATGTGCATGAACTTGGATGGAATTCGAATTTCATCCTTCTCAAACAGTTAACATACCGGAACAAGCTTGTCATCACATTAGTCTTTGCAAGTAAATATTAACAGCTTCTAGATAATGAGTAATAGAAAATTTTTATTATTTTTTTTTAAAGATTTTATTTATTTAACTGACAGAGACACAGCGAGAGAGGGAACACAAGCAGGGGGAGTGGGAGAGGGAGAAGCAGGCTTCCTGCTGAGCAGGGAGCCCAATGCGGGGCTCGATCCCAGGACTGGGATCATGACCTGAGCGGAAGGCAGACGCTTAACGACTGAGCCACTGAGGCGCCCCATGAGTAACAGAAGATTTTTAAATACATTTGCCTTGGGGCACCTGGGTGGCTCAGTCGTTAAGCGTCTGCCTTCCGCTCAGGTCATGATCCCAGAATCCTGGGATCAAGCCCCACGTCAGGCTCCCTTCTCGACAAGGAGGCCTGCCTCTCCCTCTCCCACTCCCCCTGCTTGTGTTCCCTCTCTCGCTGTGTCTCTCTCTGTCAGTTAAATAAATAAAAATCTTTAAATAAAAATTAAAAAATAAATACATTTGCCTTTTGTGATTTTGATAGGTTTATTCCTTTTTTTTATTAATTGTTTTGAAATAATTAGAGATTCACAGGAAGTTGTGAAATAGTACAGAGAGGCCCTGGTAACGCCCCCCTTCATTTTACACACCCATAGTGCAGTAGTTTTTATAACCAGGAAATTAGCATTGGAAAACTGTCGTTAACTACACTACACTCCTTATTCAGATTTCACCAGTATTTATGTGCATATGATTCTCTGCAGTTTTACCCCATTTATACACTGATGTACCCACAACCACAGTCGGGACTCAGAACCACTCCGTCATGCCAAGGATGCCCCACTCATACCTGACCTGTATGATTTTACCATCTTGAGAATGTATATGGGATCATTCAGTTTGTGACCTTTTGACATTGGCTTTTTTCACCCCGCATAATGCCCCTGACATCCATCCAAACTGCTGCAGGCATCAACAGCCCGTTCCCGTGTGTTGCCCAGTTGTATTTTACTGTGTGGACGGACCACGGTTGGTTTAAGCGGCAGGGAGGCATTGGGCCGGCGGCCAGCTGCAGTCTTCGGCTGTTGCACATAAAGCTGCCGTGAACACTCATGTGCAGCTTTTATGTGGACATACGTTTTTATTACTCTGAGATAAATGCCACCTTGCAGTTGCTGGGTTCTATACTTCTCTTTTTTAAGATTTTATAAGAAGCTGCCAAACTTCCAGACTGACTGTACCGTTCATGTTACAGCGGCATGTGAGTGGTGGTTTCTCTGCCATCTCTTTCGGTTGTCTTAGCCGTCCCGACAGGTGTAGTGATACTGTTGTTTGAATTTGTATTTCCTGTGGCCGATGGCGTGGAGCCCCACATGCTTGTTTACCGTGTGTGCATCCTCTGGTTTGTTCATCCTTTCTGCCCATTTTCTAATTGGATTGTTTTTTCACTTTTGTTTTTGAGATTTCTTTGCATATTCTGGATAGAAAACCTTTGTTGGATATCTCGTTTGCAAATATTTTCTCCCACCCTGCAACTTGTTTTTATTCTCTTCTCAGGGTCTTCCACAGAGCAGGCTTCTTTTAATGAAGTCCAATGTATTAAATTTTTTTTTTTTTTTTTTTTACCTTTTATGGACTGCATCATGTATAAAAAATTCTCTCTACTCCTGGGTTCTAAAAACTGTCTCCTTTTTCTTTCTTTTTTTTTTTTTTTTAAAGATTTTATTTTTAAGTAACCTCTCCACCCATCGTGAGGCTTGAACTTACAGCCCCAAGACCAAGAGTCATATGCTCCACCGACCGAGCCAGCCGGGCACCCTGCTCCTACGTTTTCTAATAAAAGTTTTATAGGTTGTGTTTTACACTTGACATAATCCATTTTGATTTGTTTTTAGTTAATTTTTGTTTAAGGTATGAAGTTCGGGTTGAGGTTCACTTCTCTTTTCCCAGTTTTATTGACAAATAATTGACATACATCCCTGTATAAGTTTAAGTGGACAGCATTTGTTGGGTACAAAATATTGTCCCAAGACTCAGTGTAGTAGAATTCTTAAGCTGTGAGTGGAAGCTGAGACAGCATCACCTACATATTTGACTATAGAGTAGTTTGTCTTCACTTTTCCCAGGGGCAGGTGAGGAGCTGGCCGAAGGTGATCTGGGCCTGGTTGAAGTGCGGCTTAGCCGACCGTGCCCTGCATGTTGGGCGGCCTCCCTGCTTGGTTGGGTCCTCTGATCTGTGTACTGTGGCCTTGAGCAGGGGCTTAGGAGCATTGGCCCAGATGCCAGCCCTGCCCTGTCCTAGCTGTGTGACCCTGGGCTTCCGTGTCCTAGACATCCCATGTGTCTCATCGTGAGCGCGAGTCAGGTGATACGAGGTGAGCGCTTGGACAGGGCCTGGCAAGGTGGGCGCTGGACCTTGCCATGGGCCCTGGTTCTGCGGGATGTATTTCTGCTTCTCGCCAGTCATCCTGGTTTTGGGTAAGTGTCCATATTCCTGCAGGCAATCCTGCTTCGGCTTCTCCGTTCTTGGGCAGATAGAGGGCAGTGCGTGTGCAGAAGGAACAGTACAGCCTAGACGCACTTCCCTCCTTGAGTTGGCCATTACACATCTCCACATTCACCCCTGTTTGTATCATAGCTAGCTTATATGTCATTGGTCACTCTGCCTTCTTTCTCAGACATCATTGGTTCTAACATTGGTGATTATTTCCTTTTAATGATTGCATTGTTGGGGTGCCTGGTGGCTCAGTCATTAAGCATCTGCCTGCGGCTAAAGTCATGATCCCGGGGTCCTGGGATCGAGCCCCGCATCGGGCTCCCTGCTCGGCTGGAAGCCTGCTTCTCCCTCTCCCACTCCCCCTGCTTGTGTTCCCTCTCTCGCTGTGTCTCTCTCTGTCAAATAAATAAATAAAATCTTAAAAAAAAAAAAAGAAAAAGAATTACTTGAAGAAAAGATGATCCTCTCTCTGTTGAATTATCTTGGCTTCTCTGTTGAAGACCCATTGATTGAGGGGCGCCTGGCTGGCTCCGTTGGAAAAGCATGCAACTCTTGATCTCAGGGTTGTGAATTTGAGCCCCACATTGGGTGTAGAGATCACTTAATTACAAACAAATTTTTTAAAAAATCCGTTGATTGTACCTGTGTGAGGGCATCATTTTGGAATCTGTCCTGTTTATCTGTGTATCTGTGTCAATACCATGCAGTCTGGTTACTGGAGCTTGACTATAGATGATGAAGTCAGGAAGTGTTAGTCTTACTTTGTTCTTTTTCAGTTTTTTTTTAGCTATCTTAGGCCTAGGTTGTCCACATTTCCATGAGTTCTAGAATCAGTTTGTCCTTTTTTTTTCTTTTTTCTTAGCATGGGGTGGGGGGAGGTACAGAGGCAGAGAGAATCTCAAGCAGACTCCACACTGAGCATGGAGCCCGATGCGGGGCTCTCTCCCAGCCTCGAGACATGACCTGAGCTGAAATCAAGAGTTGGACACTTAAGGCTCTGCAGTCAGCATGGAGTCTGCTTGGGATTCTCTCTCCCTCTCCCTCTGCCCCTCCCGCTGTGCTCCCACCCCCCAAATAAATTTTAAAAATTAAAAAAAGAAAAGAGTTGGATGCTTAACTGACTGAGCCACCCAGGTGCCCCAGTTCATCATTTTCTGGAGAAGAGTCTTCTGGGGTTTTGTGTGTAGGAATTGTGGAGAGTCTAAATCAGCTTGGGAACTGAGATCTAACAATATCAGCTACTCTGATCTGGAAATGTGCTTTTGTCTGCATTTCTTTGCTTCCCCATTTCTTTCAGCAGCATTTCTAGTTGTCAGCGTACAGGTTTTGTGCTGTTTCCTATTAGTGAGATGTTGATATATGACCTCCTAGTTTCAGGTGTACAGTGTAATGATTTGATGGGTATGTATTGGAAAATGACCAGTACAATGGATATAGGTAACATCCATCACCACATGGAGTTACAGATTGTTTTTTCTTTTTTTTAATATTTTATTTGTTTATTTTTAAAGATTTTATTTATTTATTTGACAGAGAGAGACACAGCGAGAAAGGGAACACAACCAGGGGCAGAGGGAGAGGGAGAAGCAGGCTTACCGCGGAGCAGGGAGCCTGATGTGGGGCTTGATCCCAGGACCCTGGGACCATGACCTGAGCCGAAGGCAGACGCTTAACGACTGAGCCACCCAGGCGCCCCTACAAATTGTTTTCTTATGATGATAACTTTTAAACTCTTCTCTTAGCAACGTTCAAATATATGCTCCATTATTATTACCTAGAGTCACATTGCTGTACGCTGCATCCCATGACTTATTTTATAACTTGAATTAGGTTCTCTACTTCTTTTGTCAACTATATCCCTATGTAGCTTTTATTTCAGTGCTATTGTAAATGGCATTTTTATTTTTTTTAATACTCATCTATTTATTTTAGAGTGTGCACGAATGGTGGGCAGGGGCAGAGGGAGAGGGAGAGCATCCACAAGCAGACTCCCTGCTGAGCATGGAGCCCAACGAGGGCTCAACCCCAGGCGCCCAAGATGATGACCTGAGCTGAAACCAAGAGTCGGCCACTTAACCAACTGTCTCCTGTAACCTGGTTAATAAACTCACTTATTGGACAGAGTTACTTTTTTGTAGATTCCTTATGATTTTCCATATAGAAGACCATGTCATCTGACAGTACAATTTTTTTTAAGTAATCTCTACACCCAATGTGGGGCTTGAAGTCACAACCCCAAGATTAAAAGTCACACGCTCCACCAACTGAACCAGCCAGGAGTCCATGACAGTACAATTTTATCAGTTCTTTTTTCATCCTTATGCCTTTTACTTCGTTTTCCTCCCTATTACACTGGCTGTGGTCTCCAGTACAGGATTGAATAGGAGTGGTTATATCAGTATGTTCTTGTAGGTTTGGGGTTTTATTAAAGATTTTTTCATGTTTGGGTATTGATCCACTAGGCGGTGTTGTCAACTCTAGCTAAAATTCAGAATCACCTGGGGAGTTTTTGTGTGTTTTTTCTTTAAAGATCTTATTTATTTTAGAGAGAGCACAAGCAGGGGGAGCAGCAAAGGGAGAGGGAGAAGCAGGCTCCTCGCTGAGCAGGGAGCCCAGTGCGGGGCTCGATCCCAGGACCCTGGGACCATGACCTGAGCCGAAGGCAGTCGCTTAACCAACTGAGCCACCCAGGCGCCCTAAATAAATAAATCTTAAAAAACAAAACAAAAAAAATTCAGCACACCTTAATGGGGCAGCATAGACTTTGGTTTGTGTTTACTTTATCCTGGTCGTTTGGATGTGTCATATGTTGGTTTGATATCCATTTTGAGCCATAAGTTGCTTAGGAGAAAGTTCAGACATTCCCAGGTGGTTGCAGAATTGTTTTCTTTGTTCCTATTTTTTTGTCTTTTTCTGGTTTTATTGTACTGTGGCCGGAATGTAAGGTTCTCTACCTTCACTAGTGTTTGGAAATTGACGTTTTCTTTGAGGCTAAAATAGGTCAGTTTTGGCAAATGTTTTATTGGCTCGTTAGCAGGGCTGGAGTCCAGTGTGTATCTGCTCGTCAGTCTTGCTGAGTATAACCATTTAGCTCACCTGCACCGAGGGGCGTTTAACACCGCATAGCCCCATGTGATTCCTTGCACCGTAGTGGGCTGAATCCCCGCTTGTGACTTCTCCTCTACCTGGCCCTTGGCCTTATCTGTGGGAGAAACGCCACAGCTCCAGCCTGCTAGTTCCCTCTTACTCTTTGACTGTTAGCTCTTCTAGATTCACTAGAAACCACAGGTAGGTTCCTGAGTTCTTAAATATCTTTGGGATAGAAAGAGACTGTTCTCAAGTCCTTTGGCAAATGGGACTTCAGCCATTTTTGTCCCCTGATGGGATGGGTGCGTGTATGTGTATATATGTTATTTTCTGCATGCGTATTTATTTACTTTATTTATTTTATTAAATTAAGGCATCAGTGTTTTTCTGATCGAAGTCCTCGTTTAACAACTATGGAAATGGAACAAGAGAAAGTCAACATGAGTAAGGCACTGAGTGCAGAGTCGGCCTCCTACCGCTGCTCCGCGTGCCATGGGGACGAGGACTGGGGGCCCAACCACCCCATCCGGGGGCGGGCCAAGTCCCGCAGCCTGTCTGCCTCGCCCGCCCTGGCGAGCACCAAAGAGTTCAGGTACGAAGGCCCTCCTCCAAGCACGCCCCTCACCTGCACACTCTGACTGCTCCAAACTGCGACCAAGGGTTCTTTTAAGGCCTCGGTACTGGTGTGTGTAAATACTGACTGATTCCGTGTGTGTCCAGAAGGTGGGGTGGGGCTGAGTCCCAGGAGCAGAGGACAGACGCCCGCCTGGCACGTCTCCCCAGGTGGTCCAGTGCAGGATGATTTTCCTCTTCTCTCCTTCTCAGCCAGTGCCCACTCTGACTTGGTGTTTGAGGTGTGCGGGTGGTGCCTGAAGGCCCATCAGCGGGACCCACGCGGTGACGGGGCCGGCGGGGGGCCGGGTGAGGCCGCAGGGGAGTTGGGCAAGCGCCCTCCCCCGACCCGGCCTGCCCTCTGCCGCGACCCACGGTGCGTGTGCTTGCACAACGCGCTTCAGTAACCGCGCTCAGAGCTGCCCACGCAGCGGCTGCCGGGCAGCGTGGTGATGGCACTTGCCGACACTGCCCTGGCTTCTGGAACAGTAAGCGCGGTGAGTTTTGGGTAGAAGCTGCCAGAGCCAGCCCACTTCTCAAGCAGGGCTTCCGTCTCTCAAGCGCAAGGGGAAGTTTTCAGTAAAAAGCGCGTACCTCGCTCGGTGCTAGAGGGCGGAGCGGGGACGGGCCGGGGGCAGTCTTCTGCGTGGAAGGCTCGAAGGCGCACGTCGGGGAACGGCGGCCACGGCCGGGGGCTGTCCGCCGAGCCCGGGTCCGTGTTCCCGGCAGCGCTGCTGCTGCTTGTGGGTTCCGGGGGTTTGGCACAGGCCCGTTCTGCTTCCGAGGCTGTGGAACGTGGTGCGGTGACAGCAGGCCAGAGGGAGCCTCCGCGCGGGGTGTTGGCGGAGGAGGAAGACAGGCGTGTGTCCGGTCACACCGGTCCTTGCGCACTGAGCTTGCATGCCGCTGCTGAGGCCTGTCGCGAGCCACCCTTCCTCTGTGCACTCGCGGGCCGTGAGGTGTAGTCTTTGACCCGACACCGGGGCTCTCTCTCGGTCTGTTGCCCTCTATAAGACAGCTAGAAAATCTGTTTTGTCTGCGTTGAATTTGAAGATTTTGTTGACACCACGAGACGGTTGAAGATGAAGTCAGCTCCATTTGGCCATCTTTGGGTGCAGAAAGGGACGGTGAGGCCGTTGGGGTTGAACACGTCCCATATCCCTGTCACTGTGTGGGTGTCCTCATCGCTCCCCCGAGCCTGTGCCGGGGCGTTGGGCCCTCACGGACGGGGAGGGGGCAGGGCAGCCAGGTGGTGTTGGCCCCGCAACGTGCGCTGGCCACAGCCCCTTCGTTTGGTGATTCAGTTATGGCTGAGTCACTTTTCAGTTATTGGAGAAGTTGGGTCATTGAAGTAGGATCTTTTTTAGTGACTTTGCAACTCAGCATGAGCAGTTTTGTTAGAATTTTCATCTAGGTAATTTAGGGTTGGTCTCTAAGGTCTTAATTCCCAAGTATAAGCTAGGGGACTGGTCCCCAGACAGACTTGGTCAGAGAGACTGCTCAGATTCAGATTTCCAGGCCTGTCCCCAGAGGTGGTCTTCCTTTTTTGGGGGGTGGGGCCTGGGCACCTGCCCGGTTTGGGGTCCTTTTCTCTAACTGCTGATGCTGCACAGACAGTGTGTGGTGTAGCTCTGTGGACCAGGGCGGGGTCTCCTGGGGCCGTCACGTGGCCACGAGGTCATTACGATTAAAAGCCTTTCTGAGGGTCTAATAGTCTGTACCTAGGTCTGCTCACCCGCTGTGTCCCCTCTCCCCACAGGAGGACTCGCTCTCTGCATGGGCCATGCCCAGTGACCACGTTTGGACCAAAGGCCTGTGTGCTGCAGAACCCCCAGACCATCATGTGAGTGCTGGGGGTGGGGGGCGCTCCTTGGGCGTGTGTGCTGTCGTGGGATCACGGCGCTGTGGAATGTTCTGACTCGGGGTGAGAAGTTCACTTTTCAAGTCAGCAGAAGCCGCAGGGCATCGCCACCGGCTCGAGCGAGCACGGGGCTCACCGCTCTCCAGAACGTGGATGGGGTTTGGGCCAGGCACCGTCTTTAGAGGTAGTTTTGTTTTTACAGTAAAAAGTCTAGAAGGAAACCAGTGTATTTCACACAATACGCTGGGTGGGTCAGACATGCTTCTCTTTAATTATTTTATTTTATTTTATTTTATTGAGAAAGAGAGAGAGCACAAGCAGGGGGAGCACCAGAGGGAGAGGGAAAAGCAGGCTCCCCACTGAGCAGGGAGCCCGACACAGGACTCGATCCCAGGACCTGAGCCAAAGGCAGACAGACACTTAACTGACTGAGCCACCCATGAGTCCTCCTTTAATTATTCTTAAAATACAGAGACATCATTTGGCTATTTTGAAACCCTGCTTTTTCTTTTGAGAGACACCCCTCCTTGCAGGTGCGGCTGTTGCAAGCGCTACCAGACCCCAGCGCATCTTGGGGGCCACGCGTGCCTGGATGAGAAACTGTGGAAACTAAGCGATCAGGGTTATGTCTCTGGACTCTCAGTGACTCTCGGCTTCTCCTGCATGAAGAGTCACGTGGTGGTTCCAGAGGGGTGGGGGCTCTGCAAAGGGCTCCGTGTGCTGGTCTGGCTGTGCTTTCTGTCTGAGGAAAACACAGACAAGTGACATCACGTACTTGATGTTGGCGCTTTCTGTTAAACAGTCGGAATTCATTTCTTATGTTGAAATGTGTGGAATTGCCAACACTTGATTGCCTTTGGCTTACTAGGCAATGGCTCAGATTGGTCACCTGGTAGCTCTCAGGTGTCCTCGCTCTCCCACCCGGCATCCACAACCTGTGTGCTGGGGAAAGTCGGCATCCCCACCTTGTAGGTGACCCAGCGGGAGGTTGGTCACAGTTGGCACCCGGGCGTGTGCAGGACACACTGTGGTGGCTTTGGCTGGACACAGCTGAGTCTGAGGGCCAAAAGGGCAAAGGGGCTTTGACCCGGGCAAAAGTCCGTGAGCTGTCCATGCTGCTTCTGAGGCCCGCGGCCAAGCAGAGTGACGAAGTTTGCGGAGTGCACACCCCTTCACCTGACCAAGACCTTACAGCTCTGCCCACGGGGCCAAGCCGGTTCTACAGCCCAGCTCGGATTCCTGTGTGGCTGGGATGTGTCACCGCCCCTGGGGCCCTGAACAGCCGAGCTCAGCCAGCCAGTTTAGGGAAGAGCAGGGCGCCTCACATCCGGCCTCCTTGCTGTTAAAGGTGATCCTCAGGACTTTTTGTTTTAAATAGGTGATTGGCCAAGAGGATCGTGTAAACGGTGAAAAGATTCAGTAAGATTTGCTTGATTTTTAATTTTAGGGAGCTTTCTTGCTGTAGTTGTTTTATATAGCCTTTCAGAAGTCACTTTAGGATAGTTTTGCTTTCAGTTTTGAGGTTGCAGAAATTAAGTTTATAGTGCAAATGAGCACGGATGGGAGAGTTTGGGGGCTGGTGTGCCCTACACTCCCGTTGTTAGCAAGGTGTGACTGAAACACTGTGACCAAAGCAGCCGTACCTACTCATGAGCCACGCACATGACCTGGGCAGACGATGAAGCTCACAGAGGGTGTTGTGAGTGACCCCTCCCCTTGTAGAAACGCCTGGAAAGGGTGAGTGATGCTCAGTAACTAGATGACGTCAGACACCGCGCCTCTTGTATTGGTGATTTGTGTCATGGTTTTGGAGGTTTTTGGTGGGGCTAGCACACGGTCCAGGGCCTGAGAGACATGCCTCCGAGGATGTGGTGTGTCTGTCCTCTCGAGGGAAAGCGTGCTCCTGGTGTGAACGCTCCTTTGCCCTCACAGGCATATCCAGGACCCTGCCAGCCAGCGGTTGACGTGGAACAAGTCCCCAAAGAGTGTTCTTGTCATCAAGAAGATCCGGGACGCCAGCTTGCTGCAGCCCTTCAAGGAGCTCTGTGTGTACCTGATGGAGGCGAGTGAACCAGGTTGGGGGGTGGCAACCCAGAACTCCCCTCTGCACCCCCACCGCGTCTGTGTCAGCCAGATTCCACCCTGGAGCTTGGGGGTCTCCATGTGCTCCTGGGCCACGTGGCGGGAGCAGGCACGGAGCTGGCCTCCTAGCCAGGTTCTGGGTTTGTGATCTCAGAGCTGACCAAGTCAAGAAGCCCATTTCAGGCAAGTGACTTCCATAACTGAGGGTCACAGAGCCTCCAGAAGGACAGAAATCTGTGCATGAGCAGGTCAAAAGCAGTCTGACAGCCAGGACTAAGGAATCCCTTCCCCCCTCATCATAAAGTGCTACGGCTTAAAAGGAGGCTTCATGGAAGACCAGCAGGATCTGAACTGGGTCTTGTGGAGCTGACGTGCTTGTCTCCCTTCCAGGAGAATAACATGATTGTGTATGTGGAGAAGAAAGTTCTAGAAGACCCTGCCATAGTGAGCGATGACAATTTTGGACCAGTGAAGAAGAAGTTCTGCACTTTCAGAGAAGGTGAGTTTGTCTTCGGCTCTTTCGTGCAGCGGGTTGGTACCACTGCCCTGGACCTGGCAGAAGCTTCTAGCGTTCCTGCCCCATTGTGGGCAGGGCGCCCTGTGGCGTCAAGGGCTGCCGAGACACCTTTTCTTACGTTTGTTCTGTTTTCTAGATTATGATGACATTTCCAATCAGATCGATTTCATCATATGCCTAGGAGGGGATGGGACCCTGCTCTACGCATCCTCACTGTTCCAGGTGAGGTCTTCAGGGGGTTCTGGCCTCGGCACCGCGTGAGGAGGTGCTTTCCCAGTGAGGTTTTCCATCCCTTCTTGTACCTCATGACTTTATGCCACGGGGATGCCGAGTTCTACGGTCTTCTTACTCTGATACTGGCCATAGAGCAGGTTTGTAAATAATGCCAAATGGTGCATCTGCTCTGTTAGGGTCTCCGTCCTCACGGGGACTGCTACTGACGTGGAGCCTGGGCTGGGCAGCGGAGTGACTGGGAAGAAGGGGGGCAGTGGTGGAGAAACTGTCCTGGGGGGCTGCCACAGATCCACAGATGCATGGCACCCATGAGGAGAAGCGGGCACCTCATGGCCGAGGGGACGGGGCGCACAGCAGGATGAAGGCGGCGGCTCCAGGCTGACCCTCCAGGGCACCCAGGAGGCCTGTGGAGGCACCCGAGGGCAGGAGTCTGCCTGGGAGCCCGCTGGGACCCCCCGGAGCCCGCCTTCACGCTCCACAAGGCGGGAGGCTCTGGCGTGAAGGCTTGCGTCCTTCCCTGACCAGCTCTCTCCTGTCCTCCGTGGCCAGCAGGCTGGCTGGTCCTGTTGCACTAGTTTCTCTGCAGCTCCTCCCTGCCTCCCTGCCTGCCCGCTGACCTCCGTGCGATTGCTTGGAATCAGCCTGCCGGCCCACTCCCCAGCCCCCAGCACTGACCGAGCACCCATGTGCCCGTCCCTTCCCAGGGACAGTCGGGGGGTGGGTCCGTCGGTGTGGGGACAACTGGAGTGGCTTTTGAGTGGATTGGCTAGCTGACGGACCTGCCTCGTTGGCTCATAGGGCAGCGTGCCTCCGGTCATGGCGTTCCATCTGGGTTCCCTGGGCTTCCTGACCCCCTTCAACTTTGAGAACTTTCAGTCCCAAGTTACTCAGGTGATACAGGGTAAGTCGGAATGTTCTGGAACTCACAAGGAGTTCTGAACACGGGATTGTCTTCTCCCTTGGTTTTTGGGGTTTTTAATGATGTGTAGAGCAATATTTAAGTGTTTCAGGATTCAGAGATGCAAGATTTTTGAACAGTTCAAACACTTTTTCCTCACATTGAGAGGTTTGAGGAGGTCACATGTTGAAACTGCTGTGTGTGCTGGTGGGTGGCGGTGAACTGGCTTTCACAGAAGGCAGAGAGGTGCTGTCCTCAATTTGGGAGAAGGGTGGTCTCTGGTGGAGCAGGGCTGTCTGCTTCCTGCACGGTGCCCCTACCCCTTCCCTGCTGACCTCCCTGGGTATGACCCCTGCTGGCCCCCAGGGAACGCAGCTGTTGTTCTTCGGAGCCGGCTCAAGGTCAGGGTCGTGAAGGAACTCAGAGGGAAGAAGATGGTGGTGCCCAACGGGATCAGCGAGAACGGCTTGCTGGCTGCGGACCTGGATGCAGAGGTTGGGAAGCAGGTCATGCAGTACCAGGTCTGTGGATATGTGCCCTGTCCAGGCTCCAGGCCCTGCCCTGCCTGTCATATGGCCTCAGGAAGAGGCACAGGGTGGAGGGACTCTGGGCTGGACCCAGTGGGGGCCCCCTGACCTCAGGACCTTCCCGAGAGCCCAGGAACAGTGTAGTTGCCTATGGGGCAACCCTCCCCGCCAGGGCGGCCCTGCCTGGCCCCTCCCAGTGTGCAGTGACCTTATCCCCCCAGGTCCTGAACGAGGTGGTGATCGACAGAGGCCCCTCCTCATACCTGTCCAACGTGGATGTCTACCTGGATGGGCACCTCATCACCACGGTGCAGGGTGACGGTAGGTGGGCGCCTGGGGTCCCACAGGGTGGGGGTGGGGCAGAGCCCACAGAGAGTGATGCTGCGGCCTGTCCATCAGGGGTGATCGTCTCTACCCCGACGGGTAGCACAGCGTATGCGGCCGCCGCCGGGGCCTCCATGATCCACCCCAACGTGCCGGCCATCATGATCACACCCATCTGCCCCCACTCGCTGTCATTCCGGCCTATCGTGGTCCCTGCGGGGGTCGAGCTGAAGGTCAGAGTCCACCCTCTACCCTTTCTGCTTTAAGCTATTGCCTGGGGCCTGCCATGCTGACCACCCCCTTTGCCCCCAGCTGTGACCCCAGCACCCGCTGGGTTGTGGGCCCCACCGTGCTGGGTGCAGGAAGGGCTTCACGCTCGTCCTTGTCTGTCTGGTCGGCGGGGGGCAGCGCTGAGAGCCGGGCCAGCCCCTCCAGCAGGGCTGTGGGTCCTTGGGGGCTGGGGATAGTCCCCAGTGGATGGGGGCAGGGTGAAGCGGCACCCTGTGAGGAGCAGAGTCCATCCTGGTGTGTGGCCTGTGTCCTGCTCCTCCATCTCTGTCCTTTGCCTGCCTCGCACTCCCTGCTTTGGTCCACCCTAGACTGGCGTATCCCTGGCTGTGAGCCCTGGTAGGCAGGGCCACATCTGCAGGTCACAGGGAGAGAGGGATGGAGCCAGACCCCTGGCTGGTGTCCCTGGCCCTGGGTGGATGGTCGGCGACTTGGCCTGATGGCCCGCCCGTCTTACTTCCCAGGGTTGGTGTCGGTGAGACATAAGTTAAGGCCTTTACGGCCTGGAACTGGCCTTGGCATAGAGTGGGTGGTAGGGATACCCTCGAGGGTCCTCCTGGCCAGTGCTGCCCTCCCAAGGTGGGGGTCCAAGGTGCTCAGCTGCACTCACGAGCCTGCTCTGTCCCGCTTGACCCTCTCCAGATCATGCTGTCACCGGAAGCAAGGAACACTGCATGGGTGTCCTTTGATGGACGAAAGAGACAGGAGATCCGCCATGGAGACAGGTGTGTGAGCCTCGGGGCCGGAGCGAGGAGTAGGTGTGAGGGGTATGCTTGCCTTCCTGGCCCTGTTGAGGTTGGCTGGTGCAGGCCCCACAGGCAGAGCCCTGTGACTGAGAGCTGCAGGGGGGGGACGCGAGCCGTCGGGCAGCTGGTCACCCACACAGGTGGCAGCATGTTGCCCGTGTTCCACTTGTAGTTGGGGGGCGGCGGTGACAGATCCACAGCCTCCCACTTCGGCCTGCCCTGGCGCCCCTCCCAGGTGCACCTGTCCTTAGGGTGAGACGGGCCCCGGGCTGTGCAGCAAGTGGCACGAGCAGAACTGAGATGATCCCCAGCTGGGCTGGGGTGGGCCTGGCCCCTGGGGACGGGTCTTGGCCTGATGCTGTGGGCTCAGCCGTGCCGTGCTTGTCTCCCCCTGCCTCAGCATCAGCATCACTACCTCTTGCTACCCGCTTCCCTCCATCTGCGTCCGAGACCCCGTGAGCGACTGGTTTGAGAGCCTGGCACAGTGTCTGCACTGGAACGTGCGGAAGAAGCAGGCGCACTTCACGGAGGAGGAGGAGGAGGAGGCGGGGGAGGCGGGGGAGGCGGGGGAGGCAGAGGCGGGGGAGGGCTAGGCCTCAGCTCCTGCCGTCCACACTCGGAACCCCAGAGTCCCAAAGCTGCTCTGCTGCCTCGTTCCCACGTGGCCTCCGGGAGCCGGCTGACCTGAGCACGTGTGCTGTGAGCCCCAAGTCAGGCGCCAGAAGTCACAGCACTTTTGTCTGTAGCCAGGGGAAGAGCCAGGAATCTGCCTTTTGTCGACCAGATCAGCTGTTTTTAACATTTTAAATCTGACTTCTTTTTTGCATTTCTAAATAAGGAAAGTGAGTGCTGGCGGGGGCTCCCAGGTCCACACCGTGCACCTGGGCTGTCGCTCAGAGCCTGGTCCCAGGGCGGGGACGCCGGAGCTGGGTGAGCTTTGTGATTCCTTGTCAGGCAGCCTGGGCTCCAATCAGTCTGTTGAAATTCAGAGGGGATCAGAATGAATTGATTGGACTTTCCGTGTTGAAAATAAATGTCTTGTAGTCAAAAATCTTCCTTTAGCTACCACGATTTTCCCCTTAAATCCTGCACCTTTTCCCCTAAAAGGACTCGGAGGGGACGCTTCTGCAGAGAGCAGTTCGGTATTTGATTGGCTGATGAGTGGAGGGGTCCCCTCTCCCTCCTGCTCGGCACCTGCACCTCATCCGGGCACACCTTGCTGCCTTGGTCCCAAGCTCCCCCCTCCCCCCCCGCCCCACTGTGGTGTGACGGGTGCTAGCAGGGCTCCACGCTATGGCCCCCGCAAGCCCAGCGGTGGCCTGGTAGGTCAGACCCACGCACATTCCTCATGAAGCAGGGACGGCCCCCTCTGCACCCTGGAAGGTATTTTAAATCCTGTGTATACTTTGTAGAGATTATTTTAAGCTTTCCGAACTGCTTATATACAGATTTTATTGTACACACTTTGAAGATTTCAGAGGGAACGGGATTTGTACTGTTGTGAAATGGAGCCTTGCTCCACTGTTTACACGTGTTCTGTGTGGCACTGTGTGCTGGGACCACTGTTCAGCATGCTCACCGTGGGGGTGACGGTCCACGGAGAGAGAGGGTGCTTCTCGGTCAGTAAGCCGTGGTACTTTGCAACTGCAACTAGAAGATGGGGACACATTGGTTAGTGAGGAAAGAGGTGGTTGGGGACGTTTTGTGTTGGTTCTGCTCTTGCTTCTCCCCGTGGGTCTTGGGCTTGCAGGGAAACTCCCATCATTCCAGTGGTCGCTCCTCGGCCGGCCGGGCGCGTGGGGCGTGGGCACGTGTGCTTGCCACGTGGGACCCAGAGCCCGTGTGGTCTGGTGGGAGTCGTGGCTCAGTGCACGTGGCTTCGGCCCCTGGTTATTGTTCCCTGACAGATGTCCTACACTCGGGCATCTGTTTCTGAGTAACTGATTTTTCTTTGAGCTGCATTTTTAATCTGTTGAATTGGCAAGAACAGAAGGGAGAGAAGCTGCCCTTTCTTGGACCCACTTCTGGAGTGACAGGGACGGGCCTGTGCTTTGCCTCGTGGAGGGTCACGTGCCTCATTCTTGGGCTGATGGAAAGGCCCTGGGGCCAAACGTGCAGCCAGCCTCAGCCAGGGGCCTCCATAGAGCAGGCTCTGCAGCCTGAGCTGGTCTCCCACGTCCGTGTTTCAGCGCCTCTGGCCCTCAGTGTGGTGCTTGGCGGATGGCCAAGGGAAAAGGAGGTGGGCCCTTGTTGCCATCTGCCAGGGGCGGGGCACGGTTCGAGGCTCGCTGCCCAGCCTCCCTTGGGCTGAGAGGGGGCCGAACCAAAACTCCCAGCTTTAGGTCCAAAAGACAGTGGCATTTGGGATTTGGGTCACTGGTTTAGACAAAAAAGCAAGTGTTAACCAAGTCCGAAAGCAGCATGATTTGAATGATCTAGAAAACTTCGGATTTTTTGAAGTAAATTCTTAATGTTTCATATTGTTAATATCTTGGAAATTTGTTAGATGTTGTTGAAAGCCTTATTACAATATTTTCAGATCCTTTCAATAAACAGACTTGTTTAAAAAGTTGGATTGGTTGACAACTTTATTTGGTTCTTTGTAGCCAACACAGATGCTCAGAGAGGTGGGCCAGGGCTTCTGGAGTCTGTGGGCACCCTGAGCACGCCGTTGGCACGCACGCAGGAGAGGGGGCCTGCCCAGGCAGCCTCCACGTTGAATCCCATCCCAGGTGCCCCCGTCAGCCTTGCCATTGGCACCGGTGGGCCTGGGGCTCAGCAGCTGGCCTCCCCAAAAGGGGTGCAGAACTGGGTATCACCACCTGTCCTGCAGGCTAGAGCAGAGGCTTGGGAGGGAGCAGGCTTGAGCCTACAGAAAGGACACGCTCCCAGGTAAATCAGAGGGCTGGGCCAAGGGGACCCCTGGAGGGGCTCTGGGAGACCTATAGCCCCCAGAGGCTTCGAAGTCCTCACCACAGCTCAGTCCAGGCCTTTTGGGGTCAGGGGTCAGGCCCTGGCACACACTCATCTCTCTCCTCCCCCGCTCCCTTCTCCCGTTCCACAAGGTCTTGACCAGGTCTCGGTGAATGTGGGGCAAGGCTTTGCCAGGAGCCAAAGTGGGCACTGCAGACACGCAAGAGAACACGGACAGCCCTGTGTGCTGGGACGCTGGGGGCCCCAACCATCTGCAGAGGCCTGAGACCTAGGGGGGAAGGCGGGGAGCAGCTGAGCTCTCCCCCCAGCCTCCCCGTCCTTCCTCCCAGGCCAGTTCTAGAGCATCAGCCTCCTGGGGCCGTGTGTGGCCTTGGCCTGCCCTGCCCCAGGAACCCCTGCTCTCCTGGCACATGTGTGGGAGCAGGTCACCTTACTGCTCAGGTGTCTCAGTGGCCAGGAGGTGTCTGCTGCCCCTGGGCTGGCCTGCGGGGAAATACAGACACCTGCGGGGCAGGCACCCGACCTCGACCCTGGCATCCAGAGGTTCTCAAGATTCGAGCTGGCAGTGCTCGTGGACCCCAGGCTGGGCCTGGTCCCCTCTGGTGACAGAGGGCCCCCTTCGAGGGCAAGGGCCCGAACCAGCTGGCCAGAGGGACTGGCTCTGCCCACAAGGCCACAGGTCTCAATAATGGCTTTTGACCTGTGAGCCTTGGACTTTCCTGCTTTGGGGAAAGGAGGAGGGTGGGGCACAGAGGCCACAGGCCAGGGGCCCCAGGACATCTGAGTGGGCTGTGGGCTCAGGTCTCAGGCCACCGAAGCTTCTAGTCTTCAGGGCGTTAGCCTTGGAATCCTTTCTGGCCTTTGCTGGCTAATCTGGAGCAGCACAGGGCCAGACCCCAACCCAGGCCTCTGCCGCGTGCCCCGCCTGGCTGGCCTCCCTTCCTCTCAGGCCAGGCCACGGGCCATGTCACAGCAGTGCTGTCCCAAAGAGCAGTGGCTCCCTTCCTGCCCAGTGGTTACCCCACCTGGAAGAGGTACCAGGAACCTGCTAGTCTGCCTGGGGGTGTGGGGGATCCAGAGTGGAGGACCAGTTGGAGGAGCACAGAGAGGATGGGTGGGGGGTGAGAGGGACATGGGAAGAGGCAGGAACTGCACAGTGACTACATGGAGATAGCCACTTCTGGCACGTTCTCCTTCAGAAAGATCCAGGCCAGAGCTTGGGTGGTTTTCGAAATCATGGAAACACTGAGGATTTGGTGGGAAGAGGTGAGGTGCGGTTGAGGATGGGGTGGGGCGGGAGAAAGAGGGACGGCAGGGTACGTCCCGAGCTGCCTGTAGACCTGCTGACCAGTGCCCCTCCCACAAGTGGCCTGGATCAGCTGTGGCCCTCCCGTTCTGCCCCTCCCACGGAGGCCTCCAGTCGAGGGTGGCCGTCCTCCCCAGCAGCACAGAGAACAAAGGCAGGACTTGACCTCAGCCCATGGCTTCCTGTGAGCACAGTGAGGCCAGGCGTGGCCCCTTGCTCACCAGCACTGCTCCCCAGACACTGGCCTGAGATAGCAAGGGACCTGCTCCCTAACCTGTGGTTTTGCTTCCATGACCTTTAACCCCATGGTGCCCAGAGGCTGAATCCCAGGGACAGAGGCTGCAGGTGCCCCCACCAGGGTCAGGCCAAGGGGTCACATTGTAGGGTGGGGGTAGGGGTACCCAAAGAGCTCCCAGGAAGGGCTCACGTCCCTGGTTTGGGGACAGGAGCTGTTTTTCCAAACCAACTGCTGGTCAGTGCTTCCTGGCAACCCTGGCAGTGGGCCTCATAGCACAGGACAGGGGGCCTCATCCTTCTTCCCACCCAACAGAACATGACCCAGGCCCCATTCTCTGGGCTTTGGGGGCTCCTGGGTCCCTGTCCAGACTTCCTTGCTGTCCTCACCGTTGCCTGGGAATGGGGCTCCTCTGGGCCTGCAGACCTCATCATCCCACCCAGGTGGGGCCATCAGACCAGGGCCCACATGCAGGTAAAGCCTGGTGAGAGGTGGGTGAGGGCCAGGAAGCCAGGAGGAGGTGCACACAGTGCAGCCCAGCCATCTGGGAGGGACCCATGAACTTGCCATGGATGCTTTCCTTCCTGCTTTCCAGAAAATCACCCTTTAAACGTCATCCAAACCCTAAAGGAGAAAGAGAGAGTTGTCAGAAGGGGGGCCCTAGAAGTGGGAAGACCCCTGTGTCATGGAGGGAGGAAGGGCTTGGGCGGAGGGCCTGATGCCCCAGCTAGAGTTTCGAAGACAGGTTTCAGGGGAGCCTCAACCTCAGTCTCTTTTTTGGTCGGGTCTGCTCCTTCACAGGGACTGCATCCTAACCGATTCATGTCTACACCGGGATCTACGCTGGAACATTGGGTGTGCAACCTTGGGTGTGGGTGTGCGAATCAGCAGAGGCATTATTTAAATGAACCCATTTGAAACTGAGCAGAGTATGGAGAATCCTGGCCAGTCTATATTCTTTTTTTTTTTTTTTTTGTAAGATTTTATTTATTTATTTGAGAGAGAGAGAATGAGAGACAGAGAGCATGAGAGGGAGGAGGGTCAGAGGGAGAAGCAGACTCCCTGCCGAGCAGGGAGCCCGATGAGGGACTCGATCCCGGGACTCCAGGATCATGACCTGAGCCGAAGGCAGTCGCTTAACCAACTGAGCCACCCAGGCGCCCCGCCAGTCTATATTCTTTTGCCCAAAATTCTGCTTCCTGGAATCCAATCAAAGGAAGAAGTTGGAGCTCCAACAAGTCCAGATAAAAACACCTGTGCAGCCCCCGTCATGAATGACACTCAGACATGACCCAATGGTGAAATCACTCACACCACCTTAATAAGCAGCAATGTTTCCTTTGAATATTTAGAGACAGGAAGAATTGTTGACAGGCAAAGAGAAAGGGACAGGATACAAACTCTGGAATGTGTCTGCGGAACAAAGGCCTCCTCAGGCCATGGCTGAAGGCCTGGGCAGCACGGCTTGGAGGCCAAATGGAAGCCCAGAGGGGAGGGGAAGGTCCCCAGGCTCACATGACATTTCTTTTCTTTTTTTTTTAAGATTTTATTTATTCATTTGAGACAGAAAGTCATGACCTGAGCCGAAGGCGGATGCTTAACAATCTGAGCCACCCAGGTGCCCCACATGACATCATTTCAAGACTGTTTCCCCAGATGAAATGGAAGAAAGATTTTGCTGTAAAAATGTTGAGTTTTTATAAATTTGCTTTTGGAATTATTTGGCTACAAACGACTCACAGACCACCAAAACCCAGGACCACCGGGAAGTCATCAAGCATCTCAGGGTTTTGTGCAAAGAAGAAAAATCTACTCTGTGAACTTTGTGCAGATGGATGAAATCCTCCTAAATCAGGGATGATGAAGACGGCACCATATTATGTTCTGAAGTAGGCATGGAAGTAAACACTAATTTCCCTTTTGCTGCTTTCTTCCTGTACCTTTCACCTTCAGCCGGCCCTTGGCCAGCCCTGGCAGCTCACTGCTTTGCTCGCCTGCCCTGTGGAAGAGCCCAGGAAAAGCCCGGCCTGTGGGCACCTTCCACTAACTGGTCTAAAGGAGAAAAGGTACTAATTTTAAATTACTGTAAAGAAAAATAAGTAAGAACTAAACGGCACTGTCGTCTTGAAGGAGCGGCCATTAGCCATAACCGTGCTCCTGGAAACTACGTGGGCAGGTACACGGTTGGAGAAGGCAGGCAGGGCACGTGCGGCCCTCCAGGTGCAGGGCTCCAGGCGCCGCTCTACACCTCCGAGCCTCCGCTCGTGGCCTCGGGACCCAGGTGTGCTGGACGCTCCTAGGCTGCTAGTTCCAGCAGCCAGTACGCTCCCTTCGTGTTTCTCTCTTTTTTTTTTAAAGATTTTATTTATTTATTTATTTGACAGAGAGAGAGAGAGAGACAGCGAGAGAGGGAACACAAGCAGGGGGAGCGGGAGAGGGAGAAGCAGGCTTTGCGCCGAGCAGGGAGCCAGATGCGGGGCTCGATCCCAGGACGCCGGGACCATGACCTGAGCCGAAGGCAGACGCTCAACGACTGAGC
>NC_138372.1:596175-618392 GCF_054177405.1 Leptonychotes weddellii | reverse complement strand
CCGGGACCATGACCTGAGCCGAAGGCAGACGCTTAACGACTGAGCCACCCAGGCGCCCCTCGTCTTTCTCTTCTAAAGTTGGCCTGGTTGGACTGCATTTGCTGTCCCTCGAGATCAAAACCTGCGTGGCGGCCCCCAGGGGAATTAGAGGCCAGCGCCTCCTCAGACTAGCGGCACCCGCCCAGAACACACCCCCCAACCTGGGCCGCGGTGGGACGGCCCGGGGGCACCGTCGCCAAAGCAGCAGGCCCGCTCCCATTTCCGGCGTGACCGCAGGACTCCGAGTAGCGGCGCCGCAGGAGCCGCCGTCGGCTCCCGGCACGTCACTTCCGGCGCGTCGCTTCCGGCCGGCTGTGAGCACCTCCGCCCGAGGCTCGGCCCGCCCCCCGGCCCGCCGGTCGCGTAGAGCGGGGCGGAGGGACGATGGCCGCCCCACGGTGAGGCGCTGCTCGCCTGGCCTCCGGTCCACCAGGGACGGAAGGGTCTTCTCGGGGCTTCCCGGCGCACGCGATGCGACCTCTCCTACACCTCAGCCTCGCGCAGAGCCCTCGGGGAGTCGGAGCCCGACCCCCAGGCCGCGTGCCGGACGCGCCCCGGCCAGCAGCGGTCGGCCCCGTTTGTTTCCCCGGAGGCCGCTCTCTCCGGCCCGCGGCCCGCAGCCCACCTTAAATGCCGCGCGCCCTTAAGGCCCCGACGTGGGGCGGGGTCGCCGGGTGTCGGGAAGGCGCCGCGCCCCCCACCCGCCCTGCTCTCCCCCTCGGCCCTCCCCAAAGTCGTGCGGCCCAGCTCCGAGTCCCGCTCGTGGGGAGGGCCCTGAGGCGACCCTTGCCGCCGGCGCGGAGCCAGCCCCTGGGTGGGCGCCCTGTCCGCGGCTGCGAGCGGCCCGCGAGTCGGCGATGCTCGCACGCGGAGGCCCCGGGAGTCCTCCGCGCCTCCCGGATGCGCACGGAGACCCCGCGCTGGCTATCGTCCCGCGGCCCTGCTGCGAGCGGTGGGTGGAGGGGCCGCGGCGTGGGGGAAGGGGCCGCGGGCGAGCCCCGGGCCGGGCCCCCTAATCTCGCTGCAGAGCGGGGCCTCGGGCGCGCAAACCCGAGGCGCGGGGAGGCGCTTGGGCCCCCGGAAGGCTCCCGCAGCCCTCTAGCTTCCCGGCTCACATCGGGAGAGAATCCTTGATGCCACCTGTCTGGGTCATTTGTCTAAGGGTGCGTGGCCAGTTTACCCGGAAACGCTGAATAAAACAAACGGTAGAGGCCGCCTCCGGTGGCCGCCTATCCCGCTCCGGACCTAAGCCCGGCCGGCCTGTTCCCGGCCCTCCTCCTACGAGAAGCCCCCTGGTCCACCCCCACGGCCTTTGCACTCGCCGTGCTGCCCGCATCCCCAGGCGGAGCCCTCTTCTGAGAGGCCCCGCGCCTTTCGCCCGGTGGCCTTGGCCCGTGTTCTCCGTCTCGCCGGGTACGCCCTCTTCCACGCGCCTGCTCCTCCCACTTTTCTCCCCCGCCTCGCTGGTCCGAAGGCGCGGCCAGCGTGGGGCGCACTCGCGTCCGCTCTTCCTGGCTGCCGGGGCCCGGCGGGGGGCGGGGTCAGCGCTGGGGGCGCGGGCCGTGTTCTCGGTTCCGGGGCTTCTTGCGTTGTGAGCCCCTGGACCCAGGCGCCCCCGAGGCGGGCACGACCCTGGAGCGGAACCAGGTAACGGACGCTGCATCCGCCCCCGGGGCCTAAAGGCACGGTCGCCCGGGAATGTATTGCAATTGATAGCTTTCCTGCCTAGGATTTTGGAAAGCGGTCCATTGCGTAGCGAGTGAGCTCCTGCCGAGTGTTGGTTTTAGCGGACTGTTAGTTTGCGAGTTGGGGCTCAGAGCTTCCTGCATTCCGGTCCTCAGATGACTTCTACCGGGTTTGCTGGGCCTCGTCCAGCTAATGCCGTTGCAGTCACCCTGCTTCAGCCTTTGACGCATTGCCCACCGCTGCCGTAAAGGGGGGGGGGGGCCTATTTAGAGGTGGATTCTTTGTTCAGTGGCTTTTTTTTTTTTTTTAAAGATTTTATTTATTTTTTTGACAGAGAGAGACACAGCGAGAGAGGGAACACAAGCAGGGGGAGTGGGAGAGGGAGAAGCAGGCTTCCCGCTGGAGCAGGGAGCCTGATGTGGGGCCTGATCCCAGGACTCTGGGATCATGACCTGAGCTGAAGGCAGTCGCTCAACCAACTGAGCCACCCAGGCGCCCCTGGCTTTTTTTTTTTTAAGTTTGGGTTTTTTTAATGGAGTGGGATGTACTTTACCAAAAGTATTTGAACTTGCGAGTAACATTTTAAAGCAGAATGAAAGCGTATTAAACAGCATGGAAAGGGGCATTAAGAGCCGGAATAGAAAGGATTTTAGATGAAAGAAATCCTCTTTCAATGTAAACAAATTAGAAACAGGAGAGAAACAAACCAAGATTTTAATGAACGTGAGACTCTGCCTCCCAGAGTTGCCGGCAGCCCTAACCTGGCATAGATAGGCTCCTCGGGATCGTTTGTGCGTTTTAAATCCGAGCACATCGTGCAGAGGTCTTATAACTCTGCTCTCACTTAATCTATGACAGATATTTTTTTGTTAAAACTTGTCGGGCTACATTGTGTCACCTTGGTAATGGCCAGCCTTTATTACACACATACTCCCTATTGGATACTCAGACAGTGTCCAGTTTCTCAGTCTTAAAAACTAAGCTACTGGTCTGTCCTGGTATGTACAGAGGTCCAGCAAGAACTTTGTTAAATTGTTTCTTTAGGATAGATCCAGAGATGGAATTTTTAATTATGCTGTGTAAAACTTGTAGACTTCCAGTACATCTCATCTAAAATGCCCTGTTGACAATTTGAACCAATCTAGAGTTCCTTACCCAGTGTTTGAGAATATCTTGAGTTGTTTGTTCTAGAACAGGGATTCTTAACCTCAGGCTGTGAGCCTTGGAATTTAGGACTTTGCAAAATTGGCTGGGGAAACATCGACATCTTTATTTTCGTCAGCCTCCAGCTGAGCTTTTCTTCATGGTGGCAGGAGCAGCACCCGTGGCTTCGTCTCCATTTTGGAGCCCAGGGAACCTTTCTGGCTGGCCCTGAGCCCCTCACTGCAGAGTTGAGCAGAGTCCTGACCCCTCTTTAGGACATGTTATGTAGTGGGGCGCTCAAACCAAGTCCAGATGTCCCATGTTTGTTTCTTGAGGTGTTACCACATCTCAGTAGACCTGGTTTCCTTTTAGTCCTGCAGGTGCACATTCTGAGGACAGCTCTGGGCAGGAGAGAAGTCAAGAGCTGCTCCCTGACCTACTCCATGCTGGTCAGAAAGGGTTACGGCTTAGTTCTTGTTCTTTGTGCTATAATCTGAGAGGGAGATAATTCGGACCTTTATCCCCAGTGACCTGGGGGTGCCGGTGCTCCACCTTGTTTCCAAACTGCTGTTGGCTCTTAAAGCCAATTCTTGTCAGATTAAGGTTACTGACTTTTAGTTTTTGCAGGACAAGAATTGCTTCCCTCTGAAAGCTCCTTGAGTCACGTGGTCTACAAAAGAACAGGCTGTGGAGACACGTGAGCTGGAGTCCAGGAAGGCATCTGTGACTCCACCAGGACTTTGGTGAGTGGGACCTTCTGAGCTCAGGACCAACTGACCAGCGGCTTTCGTGTGTCATGCCCAGCACAGCCGCTCAGGGTCTTCCCTGCATCCTGGCTGGAGTGGGATCTGTTCAAATTTAAACTCCAGGCTCACGACGGATGATAAACATGATTTTATTTCATCCATGTTGAGAAGATCTTCGTTGTCACTCACCTCCTTTTGTGTATTGCTATATGTTCCCTGTTTTTACTGCTCGATGTTACATCATGTGAACATTCCTGCCTGATGTGTTGGTTCTCCCAGGGACAGACAGCTGGGTTTCTGCTGTGGACGTTCTTTTTTTTTTTTTTTTTAAAGATTTTATTTATTTATTTGAGAGAGGGAACACAAGCAGGGGGAGTGGGAGAGGGAGAAGCAGGCTTCCTGCGGAGCAGGGAGCCCGATGCGGGGCTCGATCCCAGGACCCTGGGATCATGACCTGAGCCGAAGGCAGACGCTTAACCGACTGAGCCACCCAGGCGCCCTCTGCTGTGGACGTTCTTACATGTGTCTTCTGGTGCACACGGGCAAGACTTTCTCTAGGGGAAGGTCTCTAGGATGCAGTGGTTTGTGGGATCATGGGGAAGGTGGCCAAATGGTGATTTTCTAATTCTACCCTCCCTTTGACATCAGTCCGTTGACTTTTTACTGTAAGCAAGAGCTTTCTTCTCTTCTCCATTTATCACTGTGGATGTTTGGGTACTTATTTTGTTCAGTGAGTTCTGATCCTGTGCTATCATTATTCACTTTCTCTCTCACAGTGCCCCTAGATTTCTCCAGAGGGTGTTCCCTCGTGTACTTCTGTGTCCTTTAACCTGTCCTTTCAGTGTTTGAGCACTTCCTTTCTTTTGGCCCAACTAATGCCCCAGCCCTGAAATCAGCCATTTCTCTGAGGAGGCTGGTTCATTTCAGTGGAGAATGAGATTTAGAAACAAAGACCAGGACAGGGTGCTCACTGCGGCCGGGCCCTCAGTGGCCAGATTATGAAGCAGATACAGAGATGAGTGTATTGTGGGCAGGTGTGATGTGTGTGCTTCCATCTGTCCACGAGTGCTGATGCCTGATTCCTCCGCTCATCGCAACAGCACAGTGCACTCCACCCTCCTCCTCTGCATCTGTGCTGTCTCCAGATGCACACCGTGGTCTCACTCCCAGGGGCCACAGAAGAGTCACTTACTGCTCAATCCTGACCCATGAGTCAATAAAAAAGCCCACTATCTAGAGTTCAGTGTTGAGGTTCTATTTGTTTTTAATCTGAGCACATATATTTTGCAAACTGTTCAGAAGGTACATGGATGGGTTGTCTCCTCTCTTCAGCGTGACTGTGTTATTTATTTGATTTGTGGTTTGGTTCACCTCTTCCCATTTGTATCGCACTTTAGAAATTGTGTTGATTTGGTTATTTTTGTTTTTTAAGCATGTGGAACATTAATATAGTTCCAGAAGTCATAACTGTCTCAACAGGTGCATTTGAGAACTGTTGTCACTCTGTTTCCCTCTCTGTGTTCCCTCCTCCCCCACCACCAAACAGTCTCCTTGATTCCTTGATCTTGGGCTTATCCGCCCGCGTCTCTTGTTGCTCAGTGTGATTTTATTTATTTATTTATCTGTTTTTAGTCTTCTCTAAATTTATTTATTTTTAGTCACCCAGAGTGGGGATCAAACCCATGACCCCAAGACCAAGAGCTGCATGTTCCCCAACTAAGCCAGCCCGGTGCTCCTGCTTTCTGTCTTTAAATAGCAGTTCTTCCCTGTTTTTCTCTGCTGGAACTTTCCTTATTATTATTTTCTCCATACCTGGGTTACTGTTTCTTTAATATTCTGATTTCACATCTCTTTGCTGCATTCCAGATAATTTCCTCAGATGTTTTTTTCGAATGCAGTAACTTATCAGCCCTGTCATTTCTGTGTAACCCATCGATTGAGTTGTTTTGTATTTCAGATTTTTCAAACTTTTCATTTTGAGGAACTTGTAGACCGACAGAGGAAATAACTATACCTGTATGCCCTTCTCCCAGCTCCCTCCACTGATGTCTTCCATGGTGCACTCCGCCGGTCTGGGTTCAACCCCACACTGCATTCAGTGGCCGTGTCCCCGTGGTCTTCGTCAGTCCTTGACTTTTGTGACCTGCGTACTTTTGGGTTTGTCTGACATGTTCTTTCGACTAGATTTGCAGTCACGTGTCCGTGGCACGAAATCCACAGCAGTGCCATGTTCTTCTTAGTGCATGGGATCAGGGCAAACAGGACGTCTCTCTGTCTGTAGTGTTTTCAACTTTGGTCGCTGGGTTGGGGTGATGTCCGCCAGTGTCTCGGTAAAGTCACGCCTCCCATTTGTGATGAGTTGGCACCTGCAGGCAAGCGGTTTGGATGCAGTCACATCCTTGTTTCAGCTCAGCAATCAGGTGACTCATCTCTGGACATTTACCCCCGATGGCGTCTTGGGCTTGTTCACCTGCATGACTGTCCTATCAACCTGCCACACTTAGGCTCTGTCTGTCCCTCCCTGGAGCTGCCAGGCAGCCGGTCCTCCCCCATCGGCCACCCCTCCCTCCTCAGATAATCTTTGATCTTTGACCCGCATCCATTGATCTTCAGATGCAAAGGTCTTCTGGCCTGGATTAAGCAAGATTTTCTCCAGAGCCGATTGCTTCTGGCACCGGCGGCTGTGGGTGTGGCTGGGAGCCGGACCCAGGTTCATGGCCCACCTGCCTCAAGCACCCCGGCTACTTTTTGGGGGGTCCTGTCCTGAGTTGGAGCTTCCTGGGAGCCTCTGGTGAGATTTTGCTTCTGCTGTCCCACTCTTGACTTCCAAGGGTCCTTGTCTGGTGGCATCTCCTTGTGGCCGGGTGCTTCAGCTCTCTGGTACCCCCCTTCCTGGGACCTGCTGCCTCCTGCTCTGCACTTCTTCCAGCCCTTTCCTCTAATTTCTCGTCTTAGTCTTCCCCCATCTTAATTCTCTGTCCAAGCCTCTCCTTGGGGTCCTGATTTCCATACTCAAGCTCTGTCCTTTGCCTGTTGAATTCTCCAGAGAAGAGCCATCTGGTCTCCTGCCAGGGGGGTGCAGCTGTCTGGCCGCCTGTGACCCTCAGTCCCCGCATTCCCTGCAGGCCAAGGCCTGTTTCAGCCCCCCACCCTGGGCCCCTGGAACCCCGGGAGGAGTCTTGAGTGCAGTCACTCTCCTGGCCAAGCCCCTGGACATTCTTTTTTTTTTTAAAGATTTTATTTATTTATTTGACAGAAAGAGACACAGCTAGAGAGGGAACACAAGCAGGGGGAGTGGGAGAGGGAGAAGCAGGCTTCCCGCGGAGCAGGGAGCCCGATGTAGGGCTCGATCCCAGGATCCTGGGATCAGGACCTGAGCCGAAGGCAGACGCCCAATGACTGAGCCAGCCAGGCGCCCTGCCCGTTGACATTCTTGCTTTCTTGCTTCTCTCCCTGACCTCCGTGGGTTTCTGTCTCACCAGACAAAAGCAGGCAAGCAGCCGGGCATCCCAGTGTGATTAGTGAGTCTTGACGTGAAGGACAGAGGCAGAGCCAGTCTGTTATGCCTTGGACTGCTCCAGACCTGATTTTCATATCTGGACTTGGTGTGGGAACCATGCGCATGTGGAGGGCTCCGGCCCCTCAGTCACCCTGCTGGACATGAGGCCCTGGGCCCGGTTGTCACATTGATTCATCACCGAGCTGGGTGGGCTGTCTGTGGAGATGTTGATGGTCACAAAAAGAGTGTGTGCTAGCAGGTGAGCGTGTCTTGGTGGCCTGAGCATCTGCCCTGGGATTCCGGGCCCTGTTGGGGGCATGGGGTTGGGAGCACTGGTGTGTTGCCTGCTGGTCGGCGTGACTGGGCCTCTGGGTCCCCAGCACCTCCTGCACCCAGAAGCCTGGTGGCTGCCTCCGTGTGGGTGGAAGGAGGAAAAGTGCAGACCCCCGGCACAGAAAGAGAAAGCTCCTGGTCACCGAGGGGCAGATGGTGAGGGAGGCAACCCCCGGTTACTAGGAGAGGCCCTCACACTCTGAAGTCTGGTCCAAATGACTGGACAGCAGGCTGCAGGGAGCTAGGGAAGGGCAGGCAAGTTAGGTCTGCTAGAAGGTGCTGCCAGGCCTCCTTCCCGCCAGCTTGAAATCTGAATCCATCATAGGAAGGAAGATTTGGCTCTAACCGAATGGGCTCTGGCCTAAACAAGCATTGTCTGAGTAGATGCAGGGGCTTGGGAATGTCAGCTGAGGTCTGGGAGAACTGCTTCCCGGTGCCCTTGATGCTTCTCCACACGTCAATCTGAGCTTATACAACAGTTTAGAAAATAGCACGATGCCTCCCTATACACACGCATGCACTTTGCAACGCCTTTTGTTTTTCCCCTGGGCCCCGTCCCTACCGAGTCCTCCACCCCTTGAACTCTGGCCTGAGTTCCCTGCTCCCCACCTTTTTCAGAACTTTTTATATTTTTGTTTCGAAACAATATTGGGTGTTTTGGCACGTTTAACAGCCTTGTGGGGAACCATGTTGTATATTTCCTTCCACTTCCTGGTCTTGTCATTTCAGACCTCCAGCAGTTTTAACATTTCCCCATTGACTCTTGGGCAGCGGCCCTGCATCTGACTGCTGTAGGCCTTGGCCCCATGATGTGCTATGATCTGTTCGTCCTTCAATAGACATTTAGGTTGTGTTTTGTTGTTTTTTTTTAAGATTTTATTTATTTATTTGACAGAGAGAGAGAGCACAAGCAGGGGGAGTGGAAGAGGGAGAAGCAGGCTTCCCACAGAGCAGGGAGCCCGATGTGGGGCTCGATCCCAGGACCCTGGGACCATGACCTGAGCCGAAGGCAGACCCTTAACGACTGAGCCACCCAGGCGCCCCTAAGTTGTGTTTTGCTACTAACAGAAATGCTAGGGGTGCCTGGGTGGCTCAGTCAGTTAAGCGTCCAACTCTTGATTTCAGCTCAGGTCATAACCTCGAGGTCCCGGGATCGAGTCCTGCGTTGGGCTCTGAGCTCTGCAGGGAGTCTGCTTCTCCCTCTCCCGCTGCCACTCCCCCACCTTGTGCTTGCGCTCTCTCTCTCTCAAATAAATGAATGTCTTTTTTAAAAAATGCTACGTTAACCCCCCATCTTCTGGAGATTTTTATGAGCATCACACACGGGTCCGCCCGGGACCACCTGTCGCTGCAGCCAGCCTCAGCCGCACGCCCTGTGGGTCTCTTACTGTTTCTTGTCACTTGCAGAGACACCGATTAGGTCTGTGTGTGCTACTGGGTGTTTTCAGCCTGGGACCGTCAGTGACAGAACCGTGGGCTCCTCGGAGGGAGTGCTCCCCTCCCCCCCACGGTAGCTCTCTGCTTGGCCACACGTGAGAATCAGCCAAGGAGCTAAAAATTCTGGTGCTTGGGTTGCACCCACAATTCTCTGAGCCCACTGGTCTGTGCAGAGCTGGGCCCCTTTCTGTCGGCTTGTTTGAGCTCTGGGCGTGTGAACGTGCAACTAGCATCGAGGACCTCTGCTCAGGCCGGGGTGCTTCCCCATGTGACCCTGTAGGAGCAGAGCAGCCGGACATGGGGACACAGAGCTCGAGGGCGAGTGGTCAAGTGCAGGTCGGCAGTGTGCGTGGACGCCCCTGGCCAAGCAGTCACTTCCGAGCGCAGATCCGACAGAAACACATGAAAAGACGCTCACAGGACATTCCTAGTGGCACAGTGTGTGTTTGTTAGCAGAGGTGGTGTGTTCATTGGGGTTCAGGCGTGAGAGCGGGACCATAGCTGTGTGGAGCCATGTGCATGGGCCCTCGTTTATTGAAAACCAACTTCTTGTTAAAGGTCTTTATACAAAGGGAATATATGTGCCATCGAATGGTGGTTTCTGGTTTCTTGAATCTCTGACCAGAAGCAGATGGGGAGCAGGGAGCATCTGGCCCTCGAAGCGCCTGGTCCTGGGGCTTCTCGGTGGGGGTGGATCATGACATAGACTTTAAGGACAAGGAGAGTGAGGGTGGCCTAGAAGGTTGTGAGTTTCTCAGATGGAAGCCCAGCGGAAGGGGTGCTTGGCCTGCGAGGGGTCAGTTACCCACCAGCATGTTCTTCGCTGTATTTGTCGGTCCTGTGGGTACTTCCGGAGTGTCAGCCCCTTGCCCTGCAAACAGTTCAGCTTTGGAATCTCAGCAGTGGCTTCCAGGCACCTGTGACCAACACTGACGGGGTCTCTGAGAAGCAGGACCTGGTGGTGCTGGGGGCCTTGAACTTAGGATTTGGCCCTAACGGGGAGGCTTTCCTGAGGAGGCAGAGCCCACAGAGGCAGGGAGAGGCAAGGAGCCAGGATCTGGGGCCTGGGGACCCTTGGGGTGGGGATGCTCTCTCTGCTGTTAGGGACCCCGTGCCATAGGTCGGGGGTGTGGAACACAGACTCTCCACGTCCTCTCTGGCCTGGCCAGTCCTAGCTGCACAAGCACCTCATCACCCTGAACAGAACAGTGGGACTGGGCTGGGGAAGAGGAGGCTGAGCAGGGGCATTTTAGCAGAGCCCTGAACATTGAAGAGCTTATCCTCATGTGGGGGCAGTGGGAGCCCATGGAAGGGCCAGGCACACCCCATTGTGATCTGCAGTGCATTTTGGGGAGGCCGCTCTGGTACATCCACGGTTGGGATGCATGTGGGCAGCCTGCTCAAGACGTGGGTGCTCGCTGGGGCCTGTGACGCTGAGCTCATGGCGGACAGAGGGAGGAACACTGCGGGCCAAGGCAAGGTGGGGGAGGACGGCCGAGTCTTGTTGCCACCCATGCCTGGGGGGAGTGGGGTGGGCAGCCTATGCTCCTATGGGAGGCCCTTCTGGGGGTGCCAGGGTACAGGAGAGGAGCTGCTAAGCCCCAGCTGGTGGTGCAGCCAGTTTAGCCCCTGGATGCCTCCTGCTGCAAGCCCCAGGAGTTAGGGATGAAGTATGATGGACGTCCTTCTAGATGTGTAGCTGACAAGAGGAAACCCCCAGGTGTCAGAAACTGAGGGAACAGGAAATCTGAGTGCTCAGCCCGTCTGAGGCTGGCTGGGGACTCGGGTCTGATGTCACTGGGGAAGGAGGTGGGACCCTGGCCCTCCTGAGATGGGGCAGGCAGTTGTCCCTGGGACTCGGCTTAAAGCAGGAACTTGGAGAACTTGCCTGACTGCCACAGAAGCCAGGTCTGACTAAGCCTGTGATCCTAGGAGAGAGGACGGAGGCTCACTTGAGAAGCCGTGACCACAGGTCTGACAACAGCAGGTGTGGGTTCCATATGCTGAGGGTTTGTCTAAAAAGTAGCACAAAATTGATCCTAGGCCAGTGACACCCTGGAGCATGTGACAGAGGCAGACCCCAAACCCTCACTCTGGAAGAAACCCCCAGGGCCCAGGGCGCACGGGGCCCCCTGCACAGCAGGATCTGCTGGAGGTGACTAATGTACACCACATACAACCCCAAGGCCAGAGCCCGCTAATACACAGAAAATCAGGGTGGCGCTGCTGAGGTCTCAGGTAAGGAACGGTCGGAGAACGTAAGGAGAACGTAAGAAGACGTAGGAAGGGAGGAAAGAACAAGACACTGGGGGTGCCTGGCTGGCTCAGTCAGGGGAGAGTGCAACTCCTGATCCTGGGGTCATGAGTTCGAGCCCCACGTTGGCTGTTGAGATTACTTTAAAAATTTTTTTAAGTTAAAAACAAGAACAATATGCTGTGAGAAAAACAGACCAATTTCAGGTGGAACCAAATAGAACATCCACAAATGAAAAATAGAGTGATTGTAATTTAAAATCCAGTGGACAGATGAAAAACCCAGCGTCTCTGGCAGATCGGTGCTCCTGCGAAGAACTGCTGGGAAAGCGGGATAAAATATCAACGGTCAGGTGCATGTGTGCAGATAACAGCACCAAGACCCACTGGGCAGGCCAGGGCCACGGCCTCTCCTCGGGGACTTCAGCAGGTCCCAGATCGGGCAGGAAGGTGCAGAGCCCCTGGCATGGCTTCAGGGGGAACAGCAGCCTGGACGGGGGCCTCTGGGGGTCTCTGTGCAGACAGTGGGCACGTGGGGAAGGACAGCTGTTGGAGCCTTTGGTTTTCAGTATGCTGGGGAGGGGAGATGGGGTCTGTAGGGGCTCCTGTCCTTGCACGCAGATGTCCTGTCCTAGCACACAGATGCCCTGTCCTAGCACATAGACGTCCTGTCCTTGCACGCAGACGTCCTGTCCTTGCACGCAGACGCCCTTTCCTTGCACACAAGATGTCCTGTCCTTGCACATGGATGTGAAGATAAGGCCAGAATTCCATGTTTGCATTTTCACACTTACCTCAACTTGGTGGTTAAAACTTCTAAGGACATTAAAATGTTCACCATCAATAATGCAGTTTTTTTTTCTTAACATTTCAGCCTGCACTCGCCAGGGAGAGGCGAGTCGTGGATGGCGCTCTCTGCTCCCTGCAGACCTTCACCTGGGAGTCAGCCTGACCCATGCTGCCTGCAGTCTTGAGGGGACAAGCATGTCGGCTTCAGCAAAATCCCTGGCACTGGCAGAGCTGGCCCCCGGCCCCGAGGACAAGCCCAAGGGGAAGCCGCTCCTTGCCTGGGGCTCTCTCTTCGGCCCCCGCAGCGAGAAGGTTGTTTTCACCAGGAGCGAGGGAACCCCCGAGGAGAACGTGCTCACCATAACCATCACAGAGACCACCGTCATCGAGTCCGACCTGGGCGTGTGGAGCTCCCGGGCTCTGCTCTACCTCACACTGTGGTTCTTCTTCAGCTTCTGTACCCTCTTCCTCAACAAGTACATCCTGTCCTTGCTGGAAGGGGAGCCCAGCATGCTAGGTAACGCAGGTGCCCGGCCTTCTGGGGGTGAGGGCCAGGCCCCTCGCATCTGCAGATCAACGCTGGGTCCGTGTGAGAGGCACACGGAAGTGCCCACGGCCCCGGGGAAGGAGGGCACCGAGGGTTCGGGCTGTGAGCGTGTCTGGGATGCAGAACAGCAAACGTCCTGTCTGCCTGCGCAGTAGGAACGGAGGCAAGTCCCTCCTCTCCCTCCTTCAGGTGCTGTACAGATGCTGTCAACTACGTTCATTGGATGTGTAAAAATACTGGTTCCTTGCTGTTTATATCAGCACAAAACCCGGCTTTCTTATCCACCCAATTTCCTCATGATCATGCTGTTTGTGGGTCTAATGAGGTAAGGGGTCTGACGTTTTGGCTGAGTGTTGCATAAAATGTCTTGGCCATCACTAGGAGTGGGAGGCCAGCTGACTGACCCTGTAATTATGGGATCACAGGTGTTTTCAGTGCAAACTTTATGTAATCCGAGGGCTGTCTAGAATTTAGGACAACAAATGTATTGGTTTTGTTCAGAGTCTTTCTGGAACTGCCATGAATCTAAGAGTGGTTTGAGAGGGACGCCCCTCCTCTCCCTGGGCTCACCGGTCTGCACACACGGAGCAGCACCCTGTGTTTGGGGTTGCGGGGCCCCTCCCTGCAGGGCCAGACCTCAGTCTTCATGGGGGAGGCCAGCAGGGTGGGGAGCGGGAGGAGGAGGGCAGCTGCAAGTGGACTTCTCCATCCCAATGACACTTTTGGCTTATTTTTAGGTTTGCAACAGTGGTTTTGGGTCTGGTCAGCCTGAAAAATGTGGCGGTTTCGTTTGCTGAGACAGTGAAGAGCTCTGCTCCCATTTTCACTGTGATCATGTCCCGGATGATCCTGGGGGAGTACACAGGTGAGGGGTCCTCTGGCCCCAGTGCCCCCTCCCCGCCCACCTGTTCCCCCTCCCCCGGGGTGGGGGCTCTCCCAGCAGCGCTGTGTGCTGGGGCTCACCTCTCGGAGGTGGACATTTTCACTTCCGTCCTAGAACATTCTCCGAGCAGTCACAGTGCCTCACGCACTCACTTCAGCAAGTGTTTCTTCGCCTCAGCTGAGCGCAGGGCTGTTTGGACATGTGCAGGCCTCGTGGTTGGTGGGGACACGGGAGCAGGGGAAGGAAGTAAAAAGCAAGTGAAGGAGAAGTCACTGGTCCCCTCCTTCCGTGTCACACGAGGGGCTGCCTGGTGGTGGTCATGTGCTGGTGCGCCCAGCGGTCTTGCCCAGGTCGGCCACCTCCTGCGTCCTTCCCGAGCTCGTCTGACAGCCTGCTCTTCACTGCTTCTCAGCTGCACGTTTCCGTCCTCCATAAGGCCCAGAAAGCTGATTTATTTACAAATCGCCAACCTTCAATGACAGCAGACTGTTCCCAACTCCACGTTACACACATGTTCCTGTTTTTCCCACCAGCCTTTTCAAACGGAGCCCATCCAACATTGTTCCGTGAAAACGACCAGAGTGCGGAATAATGCACATACTGCGTAATCTCTCATCTAAGAGCAGTACCGATAGGTGTTTAGATACAGATACACATTTGCTTCAACTAAGAAAATGACAGGAACTTGAGGCGAGTGGTGGAGGGAGGAGAGCGCCGATTCGCAGCTGGACCCCTCCCAGATGTGCCTCGGAACCACACACGTGTTTGAGGTGGTGGTAAGACGATCCAATCAGAGTGTAAACAGCAATCCCTAGAAATCACAAGCAACAGGAAACAAACGAAGCTGATTGCATATCAAGGGGGGGGGGCCTCATCCACACTAAGTTTATTTCAGTGACTTGGAAACAGCATGGTTTGGCTTCCAGCTGTGGTGGCTAAGCTTGGGGTTAGACCAGCTCTCTTGTTGAGAACAGTGAGAACATCTCGATAAAACTTAGCAAAAAGGATCTCTCGGGGAGAATGACCGAGGGGCCGGGATTCCAGAGCTGAGGGTCACCCGCTGCAGGGACCCCGATGTGTGGCTCCCTCCCCACAGGGGCATCTGCTGATTCTCGAGCAGTGGCTGGGACTTGGGGCAGAGCAGCCTCGTGGGGCTGCAGGGCTGAGGGCAAGTGTGGCCTGCCAGGGGGACACCCCAGCAAAGCCCTGGGCTCTCCCCCGGGACCCCAAGCATGCCCACGCCCGTGGATGCCTCCCAACAGCAAAAGCAAGTCCTTCCTAAGGGTGAGACGGCACTTGCGGCCTTGCGTTCTCTGGGTTTTCACATGTACAGTCTGTCATGCAGCAGACATTTCTAGGAGGACTGGAGGCCAGGACCACATGCGAGAAAACTAAGGGTGCTGGCAGGCGGAGGCCCAACACGCCAGGTTCCCTTCCTCCAGCTCTCAGCCTGGCAACCGCATGGGCCTGGGGGCTGCTCCTCGGTGTGCTGGGGGCTCCCTAGTGACTGGAGTCTGGCCAGCACGGTCCTGTGCCGGGAGGTGGCCATGGTCTGCAACAGTCAGCGTGGGCCTCTCCCACGGAAGACTTCTTCCCTCATACTTTGAATTTCAAAGTAAACTAAATAGGATCTGAAACTGAAGCAACATGAGGCCCAATGTCCTGTTTCCAAAGTGAATGTGCTTTTCCGTTCGCTCACCTTAAACTCTGTGTCAAGTTTGTTCCTTGGATTTCAGAATGAAGCAAAGAGAAGTGACCTCCACATCACTGGCAGGTTGTGGCAGGAGACTCGTTGAGCCAGGGCGTCAAACTGCCCCCACCTCTGGCCCCCCCTTTCGGACAGACTGGTCTGGAGACCGTTCGCCCACCCTCCTCATTCTCAAGCGAGAGTTTGTGCTACTGTGGTGCCTGGCAGGGCGGGACTTGGGGCTCAGGGCCCCAACCTTGTGCATCCTGCCCGTGGGCCCGGCAGACGCACCTCATGGAGAAAAGCCTCGTAAGGCTCCTGGCCTGGAAGAGGGTGGCGGGCTGGGTGCAGGCGTGGACGTGGATGTGTTGTGTTTCCCTCCAGTGTAAAGAACCGGTAGCTGCTCATTTTTAAAGCGAAAGTGGAATTAGCAGCTTTCGTGAGGGGTATGAAGATGGCCTTGGCGCCCAGAAGAGATTTTGCAGTGGGCAGGCTGACCGCGGCATCTCTTCTGTATCTTTTGCCCTTTCCAGGGTTGCTGGTCAACCTCTCCCTCATCCCCGTCATGGGAGGCCTGGCACTGTGCACGGCCACAGAGATAAGCTTCAACGTCCTGGGGTTTTCGGCCGCGTTGTCCACCAACATCATGGACTGGTGAGTCAGGAAGAGCGTGGGGACACATGGTGTGATCAGGATGATGGATGTTTAAGTCCAGATTAGCTCAGAATTACATCCCATAATTCAAAGCTGGACACATCTGATGCTGCCTTTTCCGAAATACCAAACACCTTGTATCTCAATAAGGTAACCGTTTCTCAAAAACCAAGCCAGAGTTTGGCAACACGTGGTCTTGGTATGAAGAACACTCATCGTAGGGACGTGGCTAGCTAACATGCCAGAGTGCCCTTGTGGGTTCATGCATCTACATTCAGCTAAGCAAAGGGGAAGAGGCCGTCCTGCACCTGGAACAAAGGGGCGGTTTCTGGTCTGTGCCCAGCGCCGGCACCGGGGAGGGGGCAGCCCGAGTCAGGTGATATGCACGTGGGAAAGGGAGGTTCCTTGTCCTGCAGCAGGAAGGGGACGGATGTTGTGTTGCGGGCTGCCCTTGGATTAGCGCAGCCGCCCTGCATCTGGGCTGTGGTGTTGAGTCCACACTAGGCCCCGGCTGGCCCTGCTCTGTGAGAAGTACTGATTGCCTCTGGAAAAGAGAGGAGAAAGCCACACGGGAGTTTATCATTGCCTTTACTGTTAAAGTCGGACAGGTTCACCCTGAGGTTTTCGATACTAGGGCCAAGTAAACATTTAAAAGTCATCTGTAATTTCATTTCTGACGTTTAGATGTATTTCTTTCCGGCTTTTTCCCTCTTATGTTTGTAGCTCCTAGAAATCTAATATGGCCTCATCATGCATTCGGTCTGGGTCTGGCTCTGCTCCCTCTGTGGTCCCGTGAGCGTCGCGTGCCGACACCAGGGGCTCTCAGAAGCCTGGGCCTTGTGACTGCCTCCTTGTGCGGCTCGCAGATGCCTGCGAATTAATGACTCTTTGTCTAGATGTGCAGGGAGCATCTCCATTGAGTTTCTGACGTCATCAGGGTAAATTCCCACCAGAGACATAGAGCCTGAGAGTGTCTGGTTTATAGTTCTATAGCGGAACCTTTGGTCTTACCTCGCCCTCAACTAAGTTTTTGCATCAGAACAAAATGAAACAAGCCACTGCTTCCGGAGCCCAGAGGGCAGAGTCCCTAGTGGAAGTGGCAAGCCCTTTGGTTCCTGGGGAAGCTGGACGCCGTTTCATTTTCTTGTTGGCCACATGTGTGTTTCCCCTGTGGTTTGTCTGTTCCGTTTGGGAGTTTTGTCCATTATTTTTCCACTGGAGTCTTTGTGAGCTTAGACTGTGTTGTTCACCCGCCCCCACACGTTCAGCCTGCAGGTGCCCAGCCTGTGGCAGTTACTGACTTATGGGAACTCTTGGTTCAGGGCAGGGTTTTGTGCAGCACTTAGAGCAGGGACATTGGGATCCTGTGACCCCTAAGAGCTAGGTAACCTCAGGCACATTGCTCAATCTCTGAGTGCCTCAGTTTACCTTTCTGTAAAAGGGGCCAGTCATGGGGACCCCTCATAGCGGAGCGATGCCCAGGAATCCCCCGGCGTGGGCCTGCCGTGCGGGGGCCTGCCGTGCGGGGGCCATCCCCGAGGGCTGCCGTCGTCACCGCTTCGGAAGGATGCAGACGCTCGGTTCCTTTGAGGTCCATGCTGACCCCTTGTATCAACAGCTAACCTCTTCTTTTCTTTATTCTAGTTTGCAGAATGTTTTTTCAAAAAAACTCCTCAGCGGGGACAAATACAGGTTCTCGTAAGTATCGTTAGCCCGTGAAACTCCCAATTTTGTAGGCCCGAGAGGACTTCTTGCCCATTCGAAGGTTCAGAATCCCCTGTAGACCTCACGCTTTTCCCACTTTGGCTTACATGGCATTTATTTATTTATTTAAGATTTTAATTTATTTATTTAACAGAGAGAGGGAGCACAAGTAGGCAGAGCGGCAGACAGAGGGAGAGGGAGAAACAGGCTCTCTGCCGAGGAGGGAGCCCAATGTGGGGCTCGATCCCAGGACCCTGGGATCATGACCCTGGGAACGGCTGAGCCACCCAGGCGCCACATGTGGCTTTTAGAAGTACTTTGTGGAGGGGACGCCTGGCCAGCCCAGTCGGAAGAGCAGGCGACCCTTGATCTCAGGGTGTGGGTTTGAGCCCCATGGTGGGTGTAGAGATTACTTAAAAAAATAGATAAACTTTAAAAAATAAGTAAATAAAAATACTTTGTGGAAACATGGAAGAAAAGCCCCACCTGTTTCCAGCTGCCTCACTGAAGCGGCTGAAGGGCCGGCGGGTTCATGGCTGCGGGTTGGCCGGCCACTCGGACCCTCCCCGTCGTGCCGCACAAAACAGACTCGTGCGCCGGCGCTCGGGGCGCGCTCGCTGGAGCCGCCCGCTTGAAAGCCGGCCTCGGCCGCGCACAGGGAGCGTCAGGCGCGTGTGTTGCCCCCGCAGGGCTGCAGAGCTGCAGTTCTACACCAGCGCTGCGGCCGTGACCATGCTGGTCCCCGCCTGGATCTTCATGGTGAGTTCAGGACGCCGCTGGGTGTCTGTGCTGGCGTTTCTCCGGTGACGGGCGAGTGGGTCGATGTAACTTCCAGGCCATGGGGTGGCTCCTTGCCGCGCTCACAACGGCAGCAGCCAGCGCGTGACGAGAAGGGGGAGAAGGCCGGAAGCCAAACCTGGGACGGGGCTCTGTGCCCGTCGAGGCCAGTCTGTAGCTGTGGAGTGCCCTGAAGTTTGGGGGGGGTCTTTAGGCTTGCTTATTTTATTAGTATTTTAAAGTGACGTGCCCTCTTGGAGCAAGCAACAGGGCAGGAGTATATACACCAGAGAGCAGGTCTGTCCCCTGATGCCCCTGACCCACTCCTCCAAAGCCCCTTTCCAGACCTGTCTGCACGGCTAGACTCGTACTCAGACACACATGTATGTGGCATGATTCCACCAGTCTCTTAAAAGCATGTGTTCGTGTCTGTGCAGACCTTTTTTTTAATTTATTTTTATTTTTATTTATTTTTTTAAGATTTTATTTATTTATTTGAGAGAGAGAGAGAGAGCACATGAGAGGGGGGAGGGTCAGAGAGAGAGGCAGACTCCCCGCCAAGCAGGGAGCCCGATGCGGGACTCGATCCCGGGACTCCGGGATCGTGACCTGAGCCGAAGGCAGTCGCTTAACGGCTGAGCCACCCAGGCGCCCAGACCTTTTTTTTTTAAACACAAATGGAACTGGGCTGTTCTGTCCTCTGCTTGTGCTCCGGGTGTGACTGTGCCCTGACCCGGCCCCTTTGACAGACGCCTGACTGCCTGGCACATTTCACACCGAACAGAGAGTTTCACGTGTCGTGTCTTTAGCAGACGAGGGTGTTTCTCTAGGATACATTCTTGGAATTGAAACGGTTGATTGAAAGACTGTGCATATCTAAAAATATTTTTATTGTGATAAAATGTACATAAACATAAAATTGACCATTCTACCCATTTTATTTTTTTTAAAGATTTATTTATTTATTTATTTATTTATTTATTTATTTATTTATTTGACAGAGAGAGACACAGCGAGAGAGGGAACACAAGCAGGGGGAGTGGGAGAGGGAGAAGCAGGCTTCCCGCTGAGCAGGGAGCCTGATGTGGGGCCTGATCCCAGGACCCTGGGATCATGACCTGAGCCGAAGGCAGACGCCTAATGACTGAGCCACCCAGGCGCCCCCGTTCTACCCATTTTAAAGCGTACGTCAGATACGTTAACATTGTCGTCAGCCACTGTCACCGGCCATGCGCCGACTTCCATTATCTCGGACTGACGCTCTGTGCCCATGAAACAGGAACTCCCCACTTACCCCGTAGGGGGAGCGAGACTTTACCTCTCCCTGCTAGGGTCTCTGGCTGGGCGATTAACAGGGGACGAGCCCACAGACTGATTTAACATGAGCTTTATGTGACACGGGAGCCTCATGAGGAAACCAAAGGAGGGGTGCAACCTGTGTGCGCATGTGCCAGGCTGAGCGGGGAGAGGTGACTGTGGGAGAGTGGGCTGTGTGTGGGGTGGAGGCGGGTGAGTCCGCCTGACTCTCGGTCTCTGGTGACGAGCATGTCTCGTTCCTCCTGCTGCGTGGGCGACCTCCATGTGGGGCCCTTGTCTCCTGCTTCTCAGGAAGGAAGAGGGAGGTCCAGGCCCTTCTTGTTCCTGCTCTTTTTTAAGGGTCTTCCGCCCAAAATAATCCTGATGCCAAAGCGGCATATTTGAGTTCTGAGCTACTTCACCCCTCCCTTAGCCCCTGGCACTTACACTGGACTTTCTGTCCGTATGGATCTGTCGACTCTAGGTCCCTCATGTCAGTGGAATCCTAGGGGATTTGTCCTTTGGGGATTGGCTTATGTCACTGAGCGTGGTGTCCTCAAGGTCCCTCCTGCTGTAGCAGGTGTCAGCACTTCTCCTTTCTAAGGCTGAGTCATAGTCCCTGTGTTGCTGGAGCACGTTGTCCGTCCATCCACCCACCGATGGACACCTGGGTAGCTTCCACGTTTTTGCTCTGGCGGACAGTCCTGCTGTGAACCTGGGCGTGCACATAATGATTCAAGACACTGCTCCCGGTTCTTTGGGGCATGTACCCAGAAGTGGGGTTGCTATTCCTGCAGTAATTGTCTCTTGAACTTGTTGAGGACCCACCAGACTTTCCGCAGCGGCTGCACCATTTTACTTTCCCGCCAACAGTGCTCGAGGGCCCCACATCCTTGCCTGCACCTGACCTTCCCGTTTTCTGTGTTTGATGGTCACCGTCCTCATGGGTGTCAGGCGGTCTCCCGTTGGGCTGTTGGTTTGTATTTCCCGGATGGTCAGTGATACTGAGCGCCTTCTTGTGGCCTTATTGGCCATGTGTATATGCACGTTCAGAATGTTGGTGGGTGCCGAGTGGTTGTCCCCAGAAGGCTGTTTTCAGAGCACCGCTCAGCATCAGTTTGTGGACCCGGATGACTGGGTACGTGACCCCACGCTTCTCTGAGGGTGAGCCGCGGAAGGAAGCTGGGCAGCAGCAGAGCGTTGTTCCTGTTCTGACCCACAGGACTTGCCGGTGATCGGCAGAAGTGGGAAGAGCTTCAGTTATAGCCAGGATGTCGTGTTGCTGCTGCTGATGGATGGCGTTCTGTTCCACCTGCAGAGCATCACGGCCTATGCCCTCATGGGCAAAATTTCCCCTGTGACGTTCAGGTAAGCACAGTAGCTTTCCGAGAGACAAAGTGTGCGTCCAGGTCATTTGCAGAGGAGCGGACTTTAAGCCGGTATTGTTATGAACGGTCTTTGTGGTTGTCAGATGTGAAGTGAGGGCCATGGCCACATGGTGTGACCGCCGGGCCGTGCTGTTCGGTGCCGTGTAAAATATGGCAAAGCACAGGACGTCCATCTCTAGGGAGACCCCACCTACACATTAGCATGGAAACTGGAGCAGTTGGGAGTGTTTTTCTGTCTGGGACAGCATGTCAGGGGCACTGCCTGTGATGCTCGAATGTTCTGGGCTGTCCAGTGGGGGGGCCATGGGCACCTGAGGTGGTGAATGCAGTTAGGAACAGAATTCTTTTCTTTTATGGTTTTATTTATTTACTTATTTATTTGAGAGAGAGAGTGTGTGAGCACAAGCAGGGGGAGTGGGAGAGGGCGAAGCAGGCTTCCCGCCGAGCAGGGAGCCCGATGCGGGGCTCGATCCCAGCACCCTGAGACCATGACCTGAGCCGAAGGCAGACGCTTAATGACTGAGCCACCCAGGCGCCCCCAAGGAAGGGAATTTTTAATTTTATCTAATTTTAAGCGATTTTAATTCGAAGAGCCACACGTAGCCATAGCTCCCGTATCAGAGGCACCGCTGTGGAAACAGAGGCCTCGCTGCCTTCTCTTCCTTCTGTAACTGGAAGAGTTTAATGGAAGCGCCATTCAAGACTGGAGAGTTTTCAGTAACAAGCAGAAAAGCATGAGCTCCTGTTGCCAGCAGCCTAGAAATCCACGTCCGCAGCTTTGGCCACGTCCTGTCATGTAAGTCAGTGGCCTGTTTTTTCAACCTCTGAGCTGGTGGCAGAGCAGGGGAATGGCCCTCAGCTGCGAAGTCCCCACTGCACTTGCTAGAACCGCAGCGCCCCGAGGCCTCGCCGAGCCGCGCCAGCCTCTGTCTCCCCGGCACCTCTCTGGGCGGCTCGTGCTCCTCCCTGCCCACGCCGTGGGGCCCAGGTCAGCACAGCAGCCGTGTGCGGTGCCAGTCATGTGCCCTGACCTGTGACCTGTGCGGCCCTCCCACTTCTGGGTCCCTAATGGGAAAGGTCTGCAGGAATGTCAGCAACTGTCATGATCTTCAGATTTGAAGGTGTGGTGGTCACTGTCTCTGTCACACATTCTGGTATCCGTTTGGGGCCAGGAATTATTTCTTTTTTTTTTTTTTTTAAAGATTTTATTTATTTATTTATTTGAGAGAGAGAGAGAGAGAAACAGCATGAGAGGGGAGAGGGTCAGAGGGAGAAGCAGGCTCCCCGCCGAGCCGGGAGCCCGATGTGGGACTCGATCCCAGGACGCCGGGACCATGACCTGAGCTGAAGGCAGTC
>NC_138372.1:574430-595675 GCF_054177405.1 Leptonychotes weddellii | reverse complement strand
GCTCCATCTCACAGTAAGATCGAGTCACATGCTCCACCGACTGGGCCAGCCAGGCGCTCCCAATTTTTTTCCCCCCGGTTTTCATTTGAGTAAAACTGACATTCACTGGCTATTTCTAGTCTGTTTGCAGATGTGTGAGTTGATTCTGAACCTGCCCAGGGGGTGTCCTGGGCTCTAGGCTGGGGAGGGCCACAGTCACGGTGACTTTCCCACACTGGAAAACTTGAAATTACGTCAATAATTGTCTACATCTGAACCAAGTTTTATTTGCTTTATACCTAACAAAACTGGAGAACTGAAAGTGCGTTGTAACAATGTGTGTGTGCTGCCTTCTTTCACCGGTTTGTGTTCAAGTGACTGGATCAGTACTTTCTCGAAATGGCGGTTAAATCTGCCGCGGTGACGCATCGATGCCTCTTGGCCATTTCTGTCTAAATCGACCACCTGGGACTCTGTTCTGCAAAAGTACAGTAAACGTGAACCGTGTCCGTCCGCGCGCTCGTCACTGAGGGGCCGTCCTGTGTCTGCTCCTGAGCTGATTCCACGGCCGCTTCCCGTGGCCTCCGCAGTTTTCAGCATGAAGGGAGGAGAAAGTGAAGGTGTTCCTGTCCCCAAGAATTCAGGAAAATCGGTCTCCGTTCCACTCGCCCTCTTTATGCCCGGATTCGTCACGGTCTGCATTTTCCATGTCAGATGTCATTAATGTGGATCTTCCGTTCTCTCCCCTGTCTCTGCGGCCCTCTGAAACCACGAAGGCCGGCGGGGTGCCGCGCGGGGCAGGGACGGGACCCGGGGAGCGAGGGTAGGCGCGCGGCCCCACCAGGCGCCCCGGGGCGGGGGCGGGGGCGGCGGCGGCGGCGGCGGCTCCCCCCGGTCAGTAGGGTGGAGCCACCGAGGGATCCCAGGACGGAAGTGACGTGAGGCCCGCGCGCCGGATCCCCTCCCTCTGGAGGCTGCGGCGGGCCCCGCCCCCGTGTGTCATCAGTCCGCGCCGACGCAGGAAGTGGCGACGCTGCTGGCGCGCGCCGGGCGCTGTTTCTCCTCAGGCTCCGGGACCGGTGGCGGCGGCGGCGGCAGCAGCGGCAGCAGTGCAGGGGTGAGTGGCGGAGGGCCGGGACGCGCGGCGGGCGCAGCCAGCCCCCTGACCTCTCGCGTCCGGGCGTCGCTTCCCGCCTCGTCGCCCCGCGCGGAGCTGGGGGTTGAGGCGGCGCCGGGCCCGAACCGCGGCTCGTGGCGGCTGAGCCCGGGGGCGAGGGTCCCGGCGCCGCGGCCGTGTCGCAGCGCCCCACCCCGGCTCCCGGGCCCTGTGACGGGGGCCGCGACCCTCCTGACGGCGAACCCCGTGCGCGGGGAGGACCCGGGAGCGAGCCGCGAGCTCTGCACGGAGGATCTCGTGTAGCTCCCCGCGGGGCTGTCTTAGCTTTGGCAGAAAGGTCACCGGGGCGACCGTGCGGGAATGACAGGCGTGACAGGCACCGGGCGCGGGCCTCGCCCCTTCCCGGGTTTGTTCGGAAGCCGCGCGGGGCGGAGCCGGAGTGGCGGTGTCCTCACGGAGCTCCCGTTCTCTCGGCAGCGTTCGGACTCCAATGGGTGATGAAAAGGACTCTTGGAAAGTGAAAACTTTAGATGAAATTCTTCAGGAAAAGAAACGACGGAAGGAACAAGAGGAGAAAGCAGAGATAAAACGCTTAAAAAATGTAAGCCATGTTTTTTAAGTAAGTGGTTTTCTTAAAGGAGATTTAATTTCTTTGCCCTCGTTTTTCCATTAGAACAACGCTTCTTCGGTGAAGTTCTTTTGTACTTCCAAATGTCGCAGGTGAGCCCAAACCTATTCTAAGAATTAACAAAGACGTTCAAATACTCAGTTTACGTTGAGGACAAACTGATAACATGCTACAGCTGTGTGTAGACGGCAGGCTCTACGTGGAGAATGAAGTGCTTTGAGCCTAAATTCATTAGCACAGTGGGACTAATTTTTCCCGTATTGATATTTTTCTGTTTGTGACACCATCTCTGTGTAGTATAGTAGGAAGTCGCGTGGAAATTAATGTTTTATCTTTTCCTTTTTCGGTTTGCATAATAACATGTTCAGAGAAACTCTTGGTAATTTTGAAAGGGATGTTGGCAAAAGTACCTCTTCTGATAATGTTAGTCACTGACCCTTCCTAACGATTGGTGAAATATCACGAGGTATCTGGCATGAAATATATCTTAGGGCTCAATTTCGGCTTCTGTAAACAACTAACATACTTGGCATAGAGTCTAATATTCCTTGTCCTGTATGCTGGTTTCGGATTTTTCATCTCAGGTTCTGAGTTTACAGTGAGTTTTAATTTTAGCATCATGTGATTTGAGTGAAAGTTTTTTCATGTTTTGTAACATTGGTCCATTCAAAGCATATGTGAAACTTTGTTTTTAGATGTTGGCAAGGTTTGATTATCATTAAAAAGACACTTATGTGAGGAAAATGACTTTCTCCTTGCTTCTTAGTCTGATGACCGGGATTCCAAGCGGGATTCCCTTGAGGAGGGGGAGCTGAGGGACCACCGCATGGAGATTACGATACGGAACTCACCATACAGAAGAGAGGACTCCATGGAAGACAGGTGGGGGCGAGGTGTACAGCAGGGAAGAGTGTGGAGGCCGGCTGGGTCCCACCGCATGGCAGGGGCCCTGTCTGACTTTTCTCAGTGTTACTTTGAAAACATCTGTAGTCCTGACTTCAGGTTTACCTCACAGTTGAGATAGATTGTGTGTTATCACTTGCCACCGCACCCCTGTTATGAAAATTGAGTGAGTGTATATCTCTTTCCTTGCAATTATCCTTCAATTAAGTCCACAAACTACATTTGTTTATTTGTTTGTTTGTTTGTTTTTAAGGATTTTTATATTTTTGAGAGAGTGCAAAGAGTGGGGGTAGGGGCAGTGGGAGAGGGAGAAGCAGACTCCCCGCTGAGCAGGGAGCCCAAACTAGGCTCCATCCCAGGACCCTGGGATTGTGACCTGAGCCAAAGGCAGACATTTCTCCGACTGAGCCACCCAGGCACCCCTCACGAACTACATTTAAATAATTGTTCTGTATGCTTTTGATGATTAATAAAATCACTGCCTAAAATTGTGCACAGATAAACCACATTAGAGTACTGAAGTATATTGAGCAAGTCCTGTAAGCAGAAATGGTCCTACCCAGGCCTGTGTATTCTAACATTTTTCCCTGCACCACTTGATTCCTTCTCGTACCCATCATCAGCACCAGATTATCCATCATCAGATAATTAAAGCCAACCTAACCAGAAACTAAGGTACAGAGACATAGATCAAGAAGTCTCCCAGGATTTCAGTCATACAGGCAGTTGAAGATACTGTTGAGGGACCTTTTGGGGTCATTAAGTTCATTAAAATCATGGTACCTTTTTTTTAACAGCTTTGTTGGTATATAAATGACAAACTGCATATATATGAAGTGTGCAGTTTGACATATTTGTACATATTTGTGCAGTTATGATCAGGGTAATGAACATGTCTGTTGCCCCCTAAAGTTTCCTCAGAGAGGCATTGTTCCATATAGACGTTGATTTTTCACTTACACTTTTGATCTGAGTCTGTATTTGACAAGCAGTTTTGGCTTAAGTTTCGTAGTTAACAATATTTAAAACGATGGTTCAGATTGCACTCTTTTGTATTCTGAACGCTGCATGTTTCTGGGTTAGAGAAGCTCCACAGTACCCTGAGGCTCCTTTCATTACTCTCTAGCATGGTGTGATGCTGTTGTGTATTTCAGAGGAGAGGAAGATGATTCTTTGGCTATCAAACCACCACAGCAAATGTCTCGGAAAGAAAAGGCTCATCACAGGAAAGATGAAAAGAGGAAAGAGAAACGTAGGCATCGTAGCCATTCAGCAGAAGGGGGTACAGAAGCTTTTTTTTTAATTAATTTTTTTTTTAGGTTTTTTGTTCGTTTTGTTTGGGGGTTTTTTTTTGTTTTTTTTTTGTTTTGGTATCCTGCTTAAGTGTGGTCTGTTCCTATATTATGATCTGCTGTCTTCTCCAGAGCACAATTGAAAGAGAAGAGAAAGTAAAATTTTAGCTGAAAGCATAAATTTATTGTAGATCATTCTGAATAGGTGTTTCATTCTTCTTCTGGTGTTTTTTTCCCCTTGTTACATTGTTGTGGGTTAGTTCGTTTAAATGTCATACTGTCTTAATCAACAAATATAGGGGATTTACATGCGATTTTTATAGCAGTTCAGTGTTGAATTAACTGAAAATAAAAAGATGTTTGATGAAGTCCAAATGGGTTTGATCTCCTACCATTAAGAGGTTCTTAGGGGTGTTGGGAAATATGGCCCTGGCACCTGGTTTAAGTTTCATGTTATCGATGCAGTTGGTGAACATGGTTCTGTCACACAAGATGGAAATCCACCATAAGGAGTTGAACTTTGTCCTGTGTTCTTTACGAATGACGATGATGTTGTTTAATGACGGAACTGGTATACAGCTAACCCTGCATGGGCTGGAACTTCATGGTCCACTTGCACACGGATTTTTCCTGGTAAACACAGGACAGTGCTGCAAACACACTTTCCCTTCCTTTTAGTTCTTCTAACGATAGTCTCTTTTCTGTAGCTTACACAGTTTAAGAGTACAGTAGGGAACACGCGTGACACAAAAGATGTGTTGTCAGTAAAGCTTCTGTTCAGCAGTAGGCTGTTAGTAGTTGACTGTTAAGGACTCATAATTACCCTTGGATTTCCGGCCACAGGGGTGTCGGTGCCCCTGCCCTGTGTTCATTGGTCAGCTATAGTCCAATCATAGTTTATTTAGTACAGAAAATTGAGAAACAAGATGCAGTTACAATTCTATTCAGCGGTCACCACGTTATTTTTCCCTGAGTCGGAGACTCCAAGTCATTAATTGAGTATTCTCTTCTTCACTGGGTATTTGCAAATTAAGTTTTGGGAGTTGGGCCCCTTTGCATGACACACTCTTTCTCCTTAGGGAAGCACGCTAGAGCAAAGGAAAAAGAGCGAGAACACGAGCGCCGGAAACGGCACCGAGAGGAGCAGGACAAGGCTCGCCGAGAGTGGGAGAGGCAGAAGAGGAGGGAGATGGCCCGGGAACACTCCAGAAGGGAGAGGTGAGTGAGCACAGTTTGCTAAGGAGCCTGAACGGAGCACTCCTGGGGCCAGTAGGCCGTCAAAGTGGCAGAAGAGACCATCTTGACACACACTGACCCGGCAGCATAACACAGATGTGATGCAGAAGTGGTTTGTGAGCCCAGAGTCACGGTGCAGTAAACGTGGTGGTGTAAACCAAGAGATTTGTCCTCAAGGGATTGAGCTTTTACTGCATCTTGAAGACTGAAATGGGTGTAAATCTTCCTGAGAAAAGATAATGAAGGGAATGGAACTCTGTGTGTCAGTTTCTCCAGGTGGAGGCTGCTGAGGGAGGTACTCGGGAGCGAGGCCATGCCGGCAGTTGCTCGAGACCCCGTGTAAGAGTGTGATGTGGACCTGAAGGAAGGGGCATTGCTGGCAGGAGCTGGGTCTGAGATAGGAATTCAGACACAGGGAATGAAGTTTTAGGGCCAAACACCTAACAGTGGAGAGGGAAAGGAAGGTAGAAGAGGGAGAAGTGATCTTCCTGGGCCTCTCAGCTGATGATGGGTGAGGGGGAGGAGGGACTGTAAATACCTCTGAGCTTGCTGCGTCAGGATGGGGCATGCCTCGTGAGAGGAAGGGGAGTACTGTGTTTGAATCATAGCTCTTGGAGATAGCCCAGTGCACGTATAGAAATCCTGACACAGAATCTGTACCCAAAAGAAGTCTAGTTTAGGGTGATTACTGGGCAAGTATTTATTGAGTGTGTGCTCTGTACCAGGCTCTGTTCTAGGTGGCCTAAACCAGGAAAACTAAGGAAATACATTGCTTCGGGTTCTCTAATAGACTCTAGACTGCAGAAATAGCCGGTAGTTCTTTCAGACAAAACAAAAGGAAATCCCAAGGGCTTGGTAGCAGCCTGGGAGCTGAGACACCAGACTCTTGGACATGTCTCCAAGTACAAGAGCCTCTGTGGGCTCAGATTCCCAGGAAAAAGCATCTGTTTAGCCCCAGATCTGTGGTGTGAATAGTAGGGCCACCTCTGTATAGTGAGGTCATTTCCAGAGAAAGCTTGGTGGGTGGCCTGCTACAAGGAAGGGAGAAGTAGGAGGGTAGATGTGCCAGCGTTCCAGGAACCAAGGCCGAAGGGCTGACCTGACGAAGCTGTGACAAGAGCCTTTGTTCTCTCGTGGAGGCGGTGTGGGACGAGCTGAGTCTTCAGGTAGAGGTCTGAGATCGTGAGGTTAGCAGAGCTTTGTGTCCAGGTTCACTGCTAGCATGTGAAACACCCGTGTTTGCCAGGCCCTGTGCTGACTCTGCTTAGGATGGGCTGACAGCACAGCTGTGCACACACAGTGTAACTCCAAGGAAGCCAAGCCTGAAAATAAACAACGTATGGGGAAGAAAACAGCAGTGGCCACACTCTAGTCGGGAGACAAGAGTTCACAGATTAGCATGGCGTGTTACCAAACAAACGGCAACTGAGAGAAAAAATGAGAATCCAAAATTGCTACAGTATGTTATCTGAAACGTCCAATTTTCTTTTCTTTTCTTTTTAAGATTTTGTTAGAGGAGCACCTGGGCTGCTTAGTCGGTTAAGCATCTGCCTTCAGCTCAGGTCATGATCCCAGGGTCCTGGGATGGAGCCCCACGTCGGTCTCCCTGCTCAGTGGGGAGTCTGCTTCTCCCTCTCCCTCTGCCTGCCACCTGCCCCCCGCCGCTTGTGTTCTCTCTCTCAGTCAAATAAATAAAATCTTAAAAAAAAAAAAAAAAAAAGGTTTTGTTAGAGTGCCCCTGAAATATGTCCAATTTTCAACAAAAAGTTTTGAGATATAAAAGAAATAGGAAAGTATGACTCTGTATTAAGGAAGAAAAGCATCAGTAGAAATCAAGTGTTCCACATTAGCAAGGAACTTGAAATGGAGTGATAGAAATTATGCTTTCTAAAGAATGGAGAGAATTGACAAAAGATGAACAGAGCCTCAAAGATGAAAAACATTTGGGGCGCCTGGGTGGCTCAGCTGGGATCCTGGGATCAAGCCCCACATCAGGCTCTTTACTCAGCGGGAGGCCTGCTTCTCCCTCTCGCACTCCCCCTGCTTGTGTTCACTCTCTCACTGTCTCTCTCTCTCTGTCAAATAAATGAATAAAATCTTAAAAAAAAAAAAAGATGAAAAACATTTATCTATACATCTAGAAGCTCATATCCCAAGTGGGATAAATAAAGTGACATCACAGTGAAACGTGAAAGCCAAAGAGAAAATCTTGAAAGCAGGAGAAAAAATCTACATAGAAGGGAGGCTTCAGTGTGATTGGAGGCTGACTTCTCAGAGTCAGTGAGGGTGGTGGAATGGCATGGTCCCACTGCGAAAAGAAAGCCTGGCAACCAGGAGTTCTGTATCCAGCAAAACTGTTCTTCCAAAGTGAGGGGGAATAAGGAAGATAAACTGGTGGAATTCATTGTTAGCAAGACCTGCCTTAAATACTCAAGGAGTACCTTCATGTTGAATGGAAATGACAGCAGAAGGTATCAGGGAAGAAAAGGAAGAAGGAAGAAAAGAGCACTGGAAATGGTAAAGGCTCAGGTTAACATAACAGAATCTATAAATGTTTTTTCTCACATCTTCTCAATTTCTATAGGAGACATAGGATTGCATAAAACAGTGACTATTAAAATGCTCTCCCGTGACGCGTAGCATGAGTAGGCTGCACAGAGAAGGGAGGGCCGGAGCTGTGTCAGAGCAGGGCCTCTGCATTCACTGGGACAACAAGGTGCATGCTTCTCGTGCTGGAGCGACCACTAGGAAAATAACTAATAAAGTAATACAAACAGCAATTAACATGGTATTCTAAAAATCCTTATTTAAACCAAAAAGGGAGAAACAGGACCTAAAAAGACAGGAGACAAAATTAAAACAATAACAGAAGGTAAATTCAGCCACATCCATAATTACAGGAAACATGGAGTGGTTTCTATACCCCAGAGAAGAGGTTATTTGATAGCAAAGCATGATGCAGTAAGTTGTCTGTAAGGAGAACCTCCGAGTCCAGGACAAAAATAGGTCAAAAGTAGACGTGTGGACAGAGATGTCCCATGCCCACAGCAGCTGCAGAGCACACCTGGCTCAGGCGAGACATCAGGGTTACCCGACAGAAGTCAGACCAGCGCTAACACAGGCTTCCCACGACAGAAGGGTCCGTGCAGCAGAAAGAAGTGATGGTGATGAGCGTGTGTGTGCCTGATAGCTGGAAGGAGAAATAGGCAGTTCATCCATCCTAGCTGGAAATTCAATGCCACAGTGTCATCGTTGACAGAACAGCTAGAGAAAAGGATATAAAACATCTGGAAAATAACCTGTACCAGATCAGTCTCACTGACCTTGCGTTTAGCACCCCACCCACAGCTGCAGAGTCCACGCTTGAGAGGGAACGTTGTCCAACATAGATCATATGTGGGCCACGCAAGTTCCGAATCTAAGAGAACTGAGGTTGTACAAAGTACACCCTCTTACCACGAAAGGATTGAAGTAGAAATCAACACAAAAAAACCTGAGGACATCCTCAAATGGAAATCCAGCAGTCCTTTCCTACATAACCTATGGCCCAAAGAAGAAATTAAAAGGAAAAACGGGTGCCTGGGTGGCTCAGTCGGTTAAGCATCCGACTTGATCCCAACTCAGGTCTTGATCTCAGGGTGGTGAGTTCAAGCCCTGCGTTGGGCACCTCGCTGAGAGCATGGAGTCTACTGGGGGGGGAAAAAAAAACATTTTGAACTGAATGAAAACAAAAGGAGCGTGCCAAAACTTAGTGATGCAGAAAAGGCTGTGCATGGAGTGAGATGTTTTGGCTTTTAAGCACTGATAACAGAGAAGGAAGTTTTCAGGTTAGCATCTGAGCTTCTGCAGAAAGCAGAACAGAGAAGCAGACTCAACCCAAAGCAAGCAAAAGGAATATCCACAGAATCCCAAGCAGATAGAAACAGGTTCGTGGGGCAGGCTAGGAGCTGGCCACAGATGGGCGTGAGGGGGCCTATCAGGCGATGGGAGTGTTTTAAAACTGGCTCGTGGTGATGGTTGCACAATTCCATAAATTTATGAAAAATGGAATTCTGTGGTTGGATTTCGTATGTTATGTTACAGCTTTTATCTCACGACAGTTTGGACTCAGGCACTTAGAGAATAGTTTCTAGAATCCCAGCCTTCCGCAGTGGTGACATCTGATAGACCCCAAAGTTGGTACAGGACTGGTGACTGGACCACGGGCTTGTTCTGTTTTCACCATTGTTTGTGCTCATTTCTGTTTGTGTATACTGGTACGTGCTTTTTTTTTTTTTGTAATAGCTTTTTATATTTGGACATAACTGTAGGGACATGAAAATTTACTGTAACTGGCCAGTTTTCACTGTTTGCCGTGTTGTGGTGCAGTAAGCCACACACACCGCAGTACTCGGATGACTCTTGCCGCCTTCATGAAGCAGCTTTCCCCACTGCCCTTCACATATCACACTCATGCCCGCTGACCTCCACGCCAGGCTGGGCTGGGGAATCGTCTGGGGGGTCCACCTGCCATAGAATCCAGTAAGGAGGGTCGGACAGGGCCCCTGGCCTGAGTCTAGATCCTCCTCCGGACTTCCCCCAGCTGGACTCTTCCACCCTGTCTGTAGCCCCTGAAAACTTAGACAGTGATAAAGGTGGATTTAAATTGTGCTGTCATCCATACCTAGTAGGTCTGCTAAACAGGCATCTGGAAGCAGTAGGCTCATTCGTCATTGGCACTTATCTCATTGTGCCAGTGTTTTGCTTTATTATTATTATTTTTTAAGATTTTATTTATTTGTGGGGCGACTGGGTGGCTCAGTCGGTTAAGCGGCTGCCTTCAGCTCGGGTCATACTCTCGGGGTCTGGGATTGAGCCCTGCATAGGGCTCCCTGCTCACTGGGAAGCCTGCTACTCCCTCTGCCTGCCACTCCCCCTGCTTATGCGCTCTTTCTCTCTCTGACACATAAAATCTTTTTTTTTTTTTTTTTTAAAGATTTTATTTATTTGAGGGGTGCCTGAGTGGCTCAGTCAGTGAAGCCTCTGCCTTCAGCTCAGGTCATGATCCCAGGGGTCCCACATCGGGCTCCCTGCTCAGCGTGGAGTCTGCTTCTCCCTCTCCCTCTGCCTGCCGCTCCCCCTGCTTGTGCGTGAGCGCACACACTCTCTCTCAATCTCTGTCCGTCAAGTAAATAAAAATGTTTTTTTTAAAAAAAAAAGATTTTATTAGAACGCACAAACGGGTTGGGGGGGGGGGCGGGCAGAGAGAGGGAGACAAGCAGTCTCTGTGCTGAACACGGAGCCTGACGTGGGGCTCAGTCTCACGACCCTGAAGTCATGACCTGAGCCGAAAGCAAGAGTCAGATGCTTGACTGACTGAGCCACCCAGGCGCCCCTTGCTTTATTCTGTTGTGGCTGTCCGGATGTGTGCACATCTATCTTCTGCTTTTAAACAGTCCTTTATGGTTTGAATAACCTAAATGGACAACTTTTAAATTTGAACAAAAAAGCACTTGGGGTAAAAAAGGAAAACTTTGTGTTTGTGGAGAGAGTTGGCTTGTGCTTGTTGCAGGGACCGCCTCGAGCAGCTGGAGAGGAAGCGGGAGAGAGAACGAAAGATGCGCGAGCAGCAGAAGGAGCAGCGGGAACAGAAGGAGCGGGAGCGGCGGGCCGAGGAGCGGCGCAAGGAGCGCGAGGCCCGGAGGGAAGGTGCGGGTGGGCGCACCCTGCGGTGGGGTGCTGCTCCCGTGGGTGAGCTCAGGGCTGCACAAGTGACACTGAGGGATGAGGCGCTCGGGATGGTGGCCGAGCGAAGTGGGGACAGGCCGTGGGGCTCAGGAGTTGAGCCTGACCGCGTAATTCCCTGCTGAGGAGGGCCGGGGTCACTTCAGGTGTGAGGTGAGGGTGTGCAGCTGGGGCCTTCCCGGGCCTGGTGCTGGAGCTGAGTCTGCTGCCCACACGGGTCAGGCACAGGCCTGAGGAGGTGGGTCGTGGCCCCTTCCTTTTTGATCAGTGGAGAAGAGTCTGGAAGGTCCACGTGGGTCCTCAGGGACAGCTCGCAGCCTCCAGGCCTCTGTCGCCAGGGCATGTGTTGTGTGTCACCACCGGCAAGGGTGCGGGTGAGACCTGACCGAGCTGGGCCCCTGCTGGAGAGGACGCTGCCAGCTCCATGTCCTGCTGTGTTTTGTGCCCCAGTTTCTACGCATCACCGAACGATGAGAGAAGACTATGGCGACAAAGTGAAAGCAAGCCACTGGAGTCGCAGCCCGCTACGGCCACCCCGAGAGAGGTTTGAGCTGACAGACGGCCGGAAGCCAGGTGAGGGTGCACAGTGCCTCTCTGGGGGCCCGCATGGCGTGGCTCTCCGCTGACAGACATTTTAGCACAAAAACTTGCTTCTTTTGCGTACAATGAGAGGATAGGCTACAGTTGTCCCATATCGCGTGACGGGACCGTCATTTGTGTGAAGTATGTTTGTATTTGTCGGTGGAGACGTTTGTTACGGTCTTCGAGAGCCATCTTCCAGCTCAGTGTGGGGGAGCTGTGTGTCACACAAACCACAGTTAGTCTCTGCATGAAAGATGCCATCGGGTCTTGTTTATTGTAAAACACTTCCCACATTCACCTCTGGTGGTTTGTTTCATAAGTAAAAGAAGAGAAAATGGAAGAGAGAGACCTGCTGTCCGACCTACAAGACGTCAGCGACAGCGAAAGGAAAACCAGCTCCGCCGAGTCCTCGTCAGGTAACCGCTGGTTTCGCCGCTGCGCAGGGAGGGCCCACCGGTCCCCACCGTGCACTTCCGGCTGTTTTCTTCCCGAAGCGGAGTCAGGGTCGGGTTCAGAGGAGGAAGAAGAGGAGGAGGAGGAAGAAGAGGAGGAGGAGGAGGAGGAGGGGAGCAGCAGTGAAGAATCGGAGGAGGAAGAGGAGGAGGAAGAGGAGACCGGGAGCAACTCTGAGGATGCATCTGGACAGTCAGCTGGTGAGGGCACAGGGCTCTGATGGTTTTGTTTGGTGTTTAGAAACTGCAGAGAGAGCATTTGAACTCTCAGTTTTAAAAATATTTCCAAACAGAAAATGCCTTGGTATCTGGGACTCACATGAGACCCCAAAATTGATGATTTACAGTGGTTCTTGCTTTCGGGTGGCTAAAGCAGACCCTTGTTTGTGCTCGTGGAGGGTCTGAACGGCCCTGCAGGTCTGAGCAGACGCCCACTCTGTCTTGCAGAGGAAGTGAGCGAGGACGAGATGAGTGAGGACGGAGAGCGGGAGAGCGAGAATCATGTCCTGGTCGGTGAGCGGCAACCCCGCTGGGCGGTCCTTCCCTCGGGCCTTCCCTCGGCTGCCCCTCAGCGACGTGACCCTTTCTAAAGCCAGCAGATCACCATCTTGTGTGCGCAGCCCTCCCCCGAGGCACAGGCAACCGACTCCGAGAGACCCGCTTGTGACCGTGGAGGGCCAGCACCCCTGACTAGGGGCAGTGCTAAGTGAATGTCATCCTCAGCATCCCAATGGCTTAGACACGGCAGGGAGGCACCCTCCGCCCTGGCCTCTGAGCTCCGCTCCATCCGCAGGGCGGGCACCCCCAGTAGGCAGCAGCCAGGCCATGCCCTCAGGGCCTGACGGACGAGTCCTGGCTGTGCCGCCTTTGAGCCCCGGCTCCAGTCAGCGGCTCCCAGTGCTCACGGCTGAGGTGGCGAACCCCAAGACCCCAGTGCCCTCTGTCCAGAGTGGTGGGGTACGCAGCTGTGTGCAGCATCTGGGGTCTCTCCCGTGCGGCTCTGGTGTGCACTCGGTGTCCCCCCCACCCCCACCCCAGAGCAGCAGAGGGGCGATGACACTGCTTATTCGTGGTTCCACAGTTGGGCTTAACATTTGAAGTTCCAGAGTCCCGATTTGACCGAGACTCCGGAGACAGTGAGGAAGGGGAGGAAGAAGCCGGCGAGGGCACTCCGCAGAGCAGCGCCCTGACTGAAGGCGACTTCGTGCCGGACTCTCCTGCCTTGTCACCCATTGAACTCAAACAAGAGCTGCCCAAGTACCTCCCTGCCCTGCAGGTCAGGCGTCCCCCACCCCAGGGCTGGCTCGACTTCGCCGACGGTGGACAGGGTTGGGGGCTCAGAGTATGAGCGGGGCCCCTGGTGTGGGCATCTGCCGCCGGGGTCACCTGTGCCTCGGCTTTGGTGGTGTGCTGCCGCGGGTGTTCCTGTCCCCGTTGTTATCTTAGCGCAGGGCGGCCAGGCCTGGCTCAGGAGGACATGCCCAGGACCAGGTTTTGTCCATGTTGGTTTTATTTCTTAAGCCAAGAGCATGTGCTCACTGAAGAAGCCGGGGAGGAGGGCTGCTGCTGGTCCTGCCACCAGACACGTTCTGGGCGGGGACTGCTGCACCAGCTCAAGCAGGTGTGAGCGCAGCCACGGCTGCTGCGTCCTCATGGCGTGCTTCCTTTCAGGGTTGTCGGAGCGTGGAGGAATTCCAGTGCCTCAATAGGATCGAAGAAGGCACTTACGGGGTGGTGTACAGGGCAAAGGACAAGAAAACAGGTGGGTGCAGTATCGAGTGGTCCCCCAAGGTGGGAAGGGCAGATGTAGGACAGGAACCAGGCGGCACAGAAAACCTGTCCTCGGGCAGGAAGGAATTTCTCCTGAGGAGCATTGTCCTTGGGTGCACCCACCGCCCTTCCTCAGGCCCAGCCGGGCGTTTGCTGTGCACAGCCTTGCTGGGCCCACATGCGGGCTCTGGGAGGGAGGCAGGGCGTCTTGCTCCAGCCACAGCCAGCTTGCAGGGACTGAGATCCAAGCCTGGGCCATCCTGACCCTTGGCACTCTCAGTATCAAGGTCATTGAACACACAGTTCCTACTCTGAGAGTCTTCCCTCCCCAGATGCCCGGTCATGGCCTCGCCTTACCTGGCAAGCACGGGCCCCTGAGCAGTTGACTCCTTGATGTCTGTGGAGTCCAGAGGTCAGCCCGACTGTAGGCTCTGCTGCTTGCTTGTGACGGCAGGTGCCTCGGCTCCAGAAGGAACTGTGGAGTCTGCTTTGAGTGCTAGCACCTGAGCAGGTGTGTGAGTCATGGACCGGAAGCTTCCCTTCCGCCCACATCTGGGTCTTGGAAACTCGGGGAGGGACCACCTGAGATCCTGAGACCCTGATGAATGTTTCCATGTTGGGATGTTGAGGTTTGCCGTGTCTCCTGGCAAATCACAGTCGGGCTAGAGAGAGAAATAGGACAATCCTCCTTATCTGTTTTGGACAAAAGCTGGTCTGGAAATAGGCCTCATGTTTCTGTCAGGCAACAGGTTTGGGTTTTTTTCTTGGTGCTGACGTGATACGGGACTTTCCAGTTAAACAAGACTTCTCGGGCGCCTGGGTGGCTCAGTCGTTAAGCGTCTGCCTTCGGCTCAGGTCATGATCCCAGGGTCCCGGGATCAAGTCCCACGTCGGGCTCCCTGCTTAGCGGGGAGTCTGCTTCTCCCTCTGACCCTCTTCGCTCTCGTGCTCTCTCTCTCTCAAATAAATAAATAAAACCTTTAAAAAAAAAAACGAGACTTCTTGGTGCACAACAAGGGGTGCTTCCCAAGTCCCAGCCAAGTGTGTGTTAGTGGAAGGTTTTCTCAGCCTGTCTTTGAATTGTTTTCAGATGAAATTGTGGCTTTGAAGCGGCTGAAGATGGAGAAGGAGAAAGAGGGCTTTCCAATCACATCTCTGAGGGAGATCAATACCATCCTCAAGGCGCAGCACCCCAACATCGTCACAGTCAGGGTAAGGCAGCCCCGGCCTGTGCCCCGAGGGCAGCCTGTGAGTCACACTTACCTGTGTTGTGCAGAAATGGAGTGCTAGCCCTCTCACCCCAAATGTCAGCCCCTGGATGGTCATCACACTTTGTAGGTCCCCGCTGTCTCTGCGTGTCTATGCTCCTGGAGTCAATGGTTGCAGAGGTGGGGCCTGGAGGTAAGCAGGGCACCCACAGACTTTTGTTTTTTAGGAAATAGTCGTGGGCAGCAACATGGACAAGATCTACATCGTGATGAACTATGTGGAGCATGACCTCAAGAGCCTGATGGAGACCATGAAGCAGCCTTTCTTGCCAGGTGGGGCCTGCGGGCTCGGTGGGGGCCAGCTACAGGGAGGGCCTCCTGCAGCCCCAAGTTACTCCTACAGATGTGGCCCTCTGGCGTCCCCCACGAGGAACAGCCCACCCTTAGGCTGCCCAGGCTGCTGGCAGTGTCCCTGAGCTGGGAGCGTTCCCGGGATGAATGCACCCCAAGAAGCCTGGTCGCTGCTGAGGCGAGCAGATGACCTAGGACAGTAACCCACTGCCCTCTAGGGGAGGTGAAGACCCTGATGATCCAGCTGCTGCGTGGTGTGAAACATCTGCATGACAACTGGATCCTGCACCGGGACCTCAAGACCTCCAACCTGCTGCTGAGCCACGCTGGGATCCTCAAGGTGAGCCCCCACGGCTCACCCCTCGGGGCGCCCGACACCCGGGCCTCAGAGGTCTGCCCCACAGCCTGCCCTCCATCCTTGCAGGTCGGCGACTTTGGGCTGGCAAGGGAATACGGGTCCCCTCTGAAGGCCTACACTCCAGTCGTGGTGACCCTGTGGTACCGTGCCCCAGAGCTGCTGCTTGGCGCCAAGGTGAGTGCTGGGGGCTGGGGGGCCTCACCCGTGCTTGCTGCCCCACCAGCCCCCTGAGTGCACCCCTGGCCTCCCAGGAGTACTCCACGGCTGTGGACATGTGGTCGGTGGGCTGCATCTTTGGGGAGCTGCTGACTCAGAAGCCGCTCTTTCCTGGGAAGTCGGAGATCGATCAGATCAACAAAGTGTTTAAGGTGCGTCTGTGGCTTCCGCTTGCGGGGCGCCCTGGCAGGTATGTGCAGGCACCCCGGACCAGACCCGCCCCTGCAGGCTGTGGCCGTTCCGAGACTTGCCTGTCTCTCTCTCTCAGGACCTGGGCACCCCCAGTGAGAAGATCTGGCCTGGCTACAATGATCTCCCCGCAGTCAAGAAGATGACCTTCACTGAATATCCCTATAACAATCTCCGTAAACGCTTTGGGGCGCTGCTCTCAGACCAGGGCTTTGACCTCATGAACAAGTGTGTCAACCTGCGGGCGCCCCACCCCCACCCGCACCCCTGTGCTGGGTACCAAGCGCTCTTGTTCCCCCAGGTTCCTGACGTACTTCCCTGGGCGGAGAGTCAGTGCCGAGGACGGCCTCAAGCATGAGTATTTCCGAGAGACCCCCCTCCCCATCGACCCCTCCATGTTCCCCACGTGGCCCGCCAAGAGTGAGCAGCAAAGGGTGAAGCGTGGCACGAGCCCACGGCCCCCCGAGGGAGGCCTGGGCTATAGCCAGCTGGTGAGGGGCAGGGCCGGCGGCAGGGGGAAGGGGTGGGGGCTCCCTGGGGCCGGGCTGGCGCAGCCGGGGCCCCACAGCACCGCTTGCTCCCCAGGGCGACGACGATTTGAAGGAGACGGGTTTCCACCTCACGACCACAAACCAGGGAGCCTCGGCCGCGGGGCCTGGCTTCAGCCTCAAGTTTTGAGGGTCGGCACAGAGCCGCACCAGCCCTGCGGGGGCTGCCCAGCACAACTCAGCCGGGCCCCGGGCCGGTGCTGGAGGCAACGTGTGGGGCCAGACCCGGGCCCTGCTCTGAGCGGACGCAGCTGCTGCAGGCCGGCGTGGCCACGGGTCTCCACCTCAAGTCTCAGACTGCCCGTCTGTTTGCTTTTCCACGTTTTATTTTTGTTTTATCTTGGCTTGTAAATTTGTAGAATTAAATCACATTTTCCTTGTGGAAGGAAAGGCTGTATTTTTTCAGACGTGTCAGACTTGCCCTGCAAGGAGTGGGCGGGCATCCGTCGGTGGCCAGTGTCACAGCATACCCCCGGACACGCAGACTCACGTGGTCACCACCGGGGGCTGTGCTACTAGGCTACTGGCCTTGATGTGGAATGGAGCGGGGCGGGGGGGGGATTTTTCTGCTTTTAATCTTCAGGCTCCTGCTTCACACCTTCCTGCCCCTCACTCTGGGCATCCGTGGCCCCCCAGAGCCGGGCATGCGAGCTCTTGGCCACAGTGGGTTTTGTACAAGGTTGTTAACACGTTTTAAGATGCAGTAAAATACTCTTGGAGGAAAGCTCTGGTACGTCCTTTGCACAGCTGTCCCCTGGCAGACTTAGCGTGCGCTGCCTGGGGGGTCCTCAGGCCCTCATTCTCTGGGGGGAGGACGGGGGGAGAAGGGTGGCCTCTGACCCCATGTTGGCCGGGTTCTTCCTGGCCCGCCAGGTCTCCAACTCCCGGTCTAGCTGGACAGGGCGTCACTCTGGCAAAGGGGGGTGCCTGCCACTGTCTGGGGCGTCCACCTGCCCCATGTCCCTTCTGTTGGCACCACCGGCCTCCTCCCCCAACTCCTGTCTAGGCCCTCGCTCCTGGCCTCACTTGCCCCAACCCCCATCCCGCTCCCTCTGGAGGCCTTGCAGGCACAGTGGCCTGCCCTTCTCAGCCTTCCTGCCTCCCCCAACCCTGAGCAAACCCAAGACACACCCAGGGACCCCGGACTCCCTGGGCTCAGCCTGCTCTCCCGGAGATGCTATTTACATTTGGGCCTTAATTTACCCCAGTTCTCCAGGACCAGCCAAGAAAAACCCTCTTTGGCCTTGGCCTCTGAGGACCGCATCCTCACTCCCAAGGAACTGTGGGGAAGTGGGCTCCCCGCATCAAGCTGAGCACAGGCTGAGCGGCCCCACCCCAGGGGCCCGAGGCTGGCCGCCCGCCCTCCCAAGAAAGGGCGCGCAGACGTCATTGAGAAAGTGCTTTATCAGCGGCCTCAGCCCTGCAGGGCGCTCAGCCCCGCACTCGGACTCGCCAGGAGTAGGTGCTGAGCACACGTTGCCGCCGGCGTACCACACACGTATACGTGCCCTCGTTGATGGCGTTGGCGATGATGCTCAGGTGTGCCTCGCCCAGCGCCAGGTAGCCCGGGTAGGAGAACTCCAGGGGTTCCTGGTCCTTGTACCAGCTGCGGGGAGGGTGGCAGGGCTGGGCAGGGTCCCGAGCCCCCGCTGCCCACCCTCAGGGAGTCATGGGGCAGGGCCACTCACTACACTTTGCCTTTCTTGTGGAGGATCTTCTGGCCACAGCGGAAGGTCACATTCCGGCCCTCAGGCACCAGCCTGGTCTTGGTCCTGGGCGGTGGTGCAGTGGCGGCCACCGTGGGGAAGGGAAACTCTGCTCGGCAGCGGAAGGGGGCGGGCTCAGAGAGGGCCACACCAGTGTCCCCCCCCCCGCAGCCAGAGCCATGCCCCACGCCCCGAGTGGGGACCCAGCCTCACCGTAGCAGAAGTCGCAGCTGCTGGGGCAGAGCCTCTTCATAAGCCTCCGGCGGGTATCACAGAAGCCCCTCCGAGCCCAGGACGTGCACACGAACAGCCGGTCCAGGCAGCCTGCCGGAGGGCATCGCGGCCTTAGGGCCGGCCCACCAGCCGGCCCCTAGCCCGCCCCCCCACGGCACTCACCGTAGAGTCGGTGCAGCCCCCACAGCTCGTCCTGTGACAGCGTCTTCCAGCCCCGCAGAGTGGCATTCAGGTGCATGAGCGCCCGGCCATGCTGCGAGTGCATCAGGCCCAGCGCATGGCCAATCTCGTGGGCCGCCACGTGCACCAGGTCGGTGAGCCAAACGCCTGCAGGTCCGGCGGGTCAGCCCCTCGAACCCTGGCCCAGCCCGCCCCACTCTGCCAGCAAGCCGTGCTTGCCGTGGCCACATCGGCTGCACTGTGGCCACGGAGCCTCCCTCAGCACAGCCACGGGAAGATAAGAATGTTCCAGAGGCAGTGAGCTCGGTGCCCAGGAATGTAGCTCCAGCTCCGTCTCCAGCAGCAGGGGGCGGGGGCGGGGGCGGGGGCGGGGGTGGGTTCCTCAGGGCTCCTGGAACCCAGGCCTACGGCCGCCTCCCAGCACCCCCTTCCTGCCTCCTTGACCCCAAATCACAGCCACCACCCCCAAAGCCCTCCTGCTCTGCCCACCATGGTGCAGAGGGCCCCACAGGAGGCCAGGCCATCACCTTTCTTCCAGCTGTAGCGCGTGGGGCCCAGGACCCAGTATTCGCTGTCATCAAAGTGGATGCCGCCGTGCGGAGGGAAGAAGGCGTGAGCCAGCTCGCCTGTTGGGCCATCAAAGCAGTGGTGCAGCGCGGACACCAGGCAATCCGTGTGGTTGACCGGGTAGAAGCCTGGGGGAGCACAGGGCTGAGAGGGGGCCGCAGGGCCAGGCGGGGGCGGGGGCACGGCGCCCACCTATGCGGAGGTCGCTGGGCTGCTCAGGGGCCACCTCTCGGAAGCTGAAGGGGGACACGTCACTCCACATGCGGAAGGCGGTGGCCAGGCCCCGCCGGGTCTCACTGGGGCTCAGCAGGTTCCGTGGGAAGGAGAGGATCCTGGGATGGGGGTTAAGGTCAGGGGTGGCGGCCAGGCTCGGGCATGCTGCCCCGCCCCCACCCTCCTGGGCCACGGTCTCACCTGTAGGTGAGGTTGAAGTGGTCCCAGCGCAGCCTGGCTGGGGTCAGCGTGTAGCGGCGTCTGCGGGGCGCCTGGAGGAGCAGAGGACCAGGTCCTGGGGTGGCAAAGACCCCGGTGGGGTAGGGTGCGGCGATGTCTCCCTTCAAGGAAAGCGAGTGCTCGTGGGGACGCAGTAGGGATCATCCCCACGTCTGAAAACACTCGGAAAAAGAACTAAAGAAAACAGGCGGGTGCGTGGTTCAGGGAGCGTTGAAATTCCCTCCCTTGGTCTTTCTGCGTTTTCAGGTTTTCTACCCCAGTTTGCTGCTTTTACAGCCAGGAAGAAAAAGGTTACTAACCACAGGCCAGGTCAGAGTGGGCGGAGCTGGAGGCCTGATGCTGGCTTCCTCCTCCCCCTGCCCCCCTCCCCCCTCCCCCCCCCCCCCGACACGCAGGCTCTTGGACCCCCGGGGCGCCCACCCCTCTGCCCGTCCTCACCCGCTCTCACCTGCGCCGCACTGGCCCCCAGCTGGGCCGCCGGGGCCCCGAGCCGGGCCAGCAGCAGGAGCACCGGCAGCAGGCACAGGGCGCCCAGCACGGCTTCCAGCCGGCGAGCCTGGGCTCGGGCCCCCGACGCCACCGAGGACATGCAGGCCCCGAGGCCCATGGCGCCTGCGGACTCGCTGTCGGGGCCTAGCGCCCAGTGGGGCTGCGCGGGGAGGCGCTGTGAGCGGCTCGGGTTACAGGGGTGGGTGCAGGGGGAGGCGCGTGCCCCGAAGGGAACCAGCTGGCCGGCCGTCCCCGCTGTCGGGACAGCCCGGCCGCCAGCCTGGGGTGCGGACCCGGGGCCTGCGGGTCGGTGGCAGCAGCGTGGGCAGGGCCTGCGGGGCGGGGTCACTTGGGGAGGGGGGGCGAGGAGGGCCCGGCAGCGAGAGAAGGGATAGATGCCGGAGGCTCAGGCTGAGGGAAGGGTAGTCAGTTGGGGTCTGAGACCAGCTTTTCTCCTGGATGGAATTTCTCCAACCCCTGGAGGCTGAATGAGACCTGGGAGCGGAGCCTCCATTCTAGCCCACTCAGGACCTGTCCCCTGCCCGCGCGGAGGCCTGACCGGGTGCCCCAGAGAGGGGTGGGGATGAGGAGAGTGAGTACTGGGTGCTGGGGGGGGCGGGGTGAGAGGCAGGGGAGGGGGCAGGCGGCATGGGGACAGCACCAGGCTCTGGGAGCTGGAGGGAAGAGACCCCATGAGGGCTAGAAGGGAAGCGAATGAGGTGCGGTCGGGGGCGGGGGGCAGGAACCCCTGGCTGGGGCCAAGGTCTGGAATGGGCCTGGGTGGGGAGGCAGGGGAGCAGTGTCCTGAGGCCGGAAGCCTCGACGGGCCGGCCTGCAGGCTGGAGGAGCTGAGGCAGGCGGGATGGTGGCGAGGGTCCTCGGGCTGGGGGAACTGGGCTCCAGGAGGCCCGAGAGAGTGAGAGCAGGCGCGGATAGGTGGGGGAGGGAGCAGAGGGAGAGGCAGAAGGCCAGACCCGGCCGGGGGGCTTGGCGCTCCGCTGTCCATCCAGGCCTTGCGCCCAGAGTGGCGGCAGCACACCAGGCCAGCGGGGTCAGTGCCAAG
>NC_138372.1:559821-573930 GCF_054177405.1 Leptonychotes weddellii | reverse complement strand
TTTCTTCAATAAAGGTTTTTTTAATTAATGACACAACTGGATTTGAATGACAGTTAAGAGGGAATATCAACAGGACTTGGAGAGGGCCCAGGGTCTCCCAGCCTGTGAGAGAGCAGTCACCACTCCATTCTGGATAGGGTCTGCCATGCTGCCAGCAGGGCTCTGAGGCCGGAAAGCAGCTGGCCTAGGGCACTGCCCAAGACAGGGCTGGGTGTGAGCCTGGCCGTCTCCTCACAGAGCTCCCGGGAGGCTGGAGGGAGACTGAGGCTACTGCCAGCTTCCATCAGGGCCCAGCGGCCCCGCTCAGCCACAGGACACTGGCCAGCAGCACAGGAGGGAAACCACCTGTCACCCCTCCACTCGGCATCCCAGGCTGGGCCCCCTCAGGAAACACTGCCACCCAGCTGAGGCCACAGGTGGGCAGTGAGGAGGGGTGGCGGCCAGGCTCTGCCAGGGGCAGGGGCCGAGCCCCACGGGCCATCTGACGCCTCCCCTCTGCCCAGCTCCACTCTGAGACCCACGTCCAGTACAGGGTGGGCAGGGTAGGGGCACCATCCATAGGGCTGGGCCTCAGTCCACGCCCAGCCTGGTGTCTGAGCCAACGACCCCCGCAGATTCTCAGGGTAGGACCCACCCAGCCAGCTCCGACTTCTGCAGATTCTCCTCCCTCCAGAAAGGCCCCTGTGGCGGCAGCCTCTTCACCCTGCCCAGGCAGGACCTCCGGGGGCTTCCGCAGAAGCAGGTGGATGTTTTAGGATAAACCTTCCCAACCCATGGACTAACTAGGAGCCTTTCCGCAACGAAACTCCTTATTGCCCGTTCATGTAGAGAGCCTCACCTCTTGGGCCACTCTCCCTGTCTTCCCTTCTGGTCTCTGGCCCCTGCTAAGATGGGGCACCTGGGCCAAGAGCTTCTTATTTCTTCCAGAAAGCACAGCCAAGCCCAGGCCTGCCCCAGCAAGAACGCCCCCAAGAACACCTGACTCTTGGGTGCCAGCAAGTTCTGGACGAGGGGAGGCATCCCGTGGGCGGCCACCTTGGCGGTGAGATGGTGCCTCCCCGTCAGCAGCTACCACAGATGTGTGACCGGTGGCCTGCCCGCGGAGTGGTGGCGTGCCCCTTCACATACAGGCCCCACCCCCTACCCTGCCTGCCTCAGCCAGATCCTCCTGCGTGCTGGGAACCCCCCAGAACTGCCAGCGATGGACGGGTCACACTGAGCTACTCCTGGCCCTTCCCATGCGCTCCAGCCAGAGTGTGCCTCATCCCAGGCAACCATGAACCCAAACACGTCTGGACAGACAGGCCCAACTGAAGGTCCCTGCTAGCAGGTGTACCCCACCTGCAGAGCCCAGAAACCGGCTCCACACTGAAGTGAAGCACTCAGAGCAGGAAAGGACCCAAGTGCCATGAGCCATTCTGTGGCCAGTCTCTCAGCCTGCCCAGCCAGCCACCACACCTGCCCACCCGCTGGCCTTATGGACCCACTGGCCACATGCTACAGGATCATTTCCAACAGGACACGGGGAGGGGGAACCCCGAGAAGGAGAGCAAGTTGTGGCCCACGCCTGGCCCTGCCCTATGGCAACGGGCAGAGAATGAAGAGTGGGGTGGAGGGGAGCCTGGAAGGGTCTGTATGAAGCCAGGACTGGGCCTCAGCTGCTGACAGCTCCACGTGGGGCAGCAGAGCAGTCCAGCCCGTGGCGAGAGGCGCTTCTGGCCAGCGCCTGTCGCACTCACACCCGGAGACCCCTACAGCCCTAGGAGCCTCCTTGTCTCCTCCCCTCCAGCACCTGATCCGCACAAGTGTTGAGGTCTGCCCTCTGCTTCAGCGTCTCCTTCCAGCATGATGTCACCTCAGCTCAGGCCTGAGCAGAGCCTCCAGCAACACCCTCCTGCTGGCCCTTCCTACACATCCACCCAGCTCCTGGGCCTCGGAAGCATCCTCACATGGCATTCTAGCACAGTGTGCCAGGTAGCTTTCCAGGTCTCTCCATCCCTTCTCTGCGCCCACCTCTCTGCCTGGTCTTTGTCACTGGTGTCCCTGGGGCCCAACACATGCTGAGCATGATCCACGTGACATCAGGTGCCCAGTTCTCCTGGTATTAGGACTCACTACTTTCCTTCAGCAGGTCCCACCGGGGTGTGTGCGGAGGGGGTGGCAAGTGGGGAATGGACCAGGGTCAGAAGGCAGTGACCAAACCCAGAGAGGCTACAGAGGAAGGGAGCACCCATTTCAGTGGGAATATTCACCCAGAGAGTTCTTTCTTTTTCTTCCGTTGCCAGAAAAGCTGTACTCTGATATCTTCCTCAGATGGCCATACCCCTGCCTGGGACCCAAACCCCCACAGAGGCTGTCACTACAGATGTTTAAAATGACTCTGAAGCAGGGTGCCTGGGTGCCTCATTGGTTAAGTGTCTGACTCTTGATTTCAGCTCAGGTCATGGTCTCAGGGTCATGAGACTGAGCCCCGTCAGGCTCCACACTCAGGAGGGAGTCTGCTTAAGATTCTCTCTCCCTCTCCCCCTCCCCCTGGCGCACGAGCACACTCCTGTGCGCGCTTGCTCTCTCGCTCTCTCTCTCAAAAAAAAAAAGGCTGAGTCAGAGCATGAGGACTCAAGAGACAGATGCACACTTAGCAAAACTTAACTTACCTTAGAACACAAACCAGCCTCGAGTCAGCATTCCAGACACTTAGCAGCTACTTCTTGGGTCACAAATTGGACAGCCACCAAGATTTCCTGTTGGAAACTAGCAGCCATGCCGACACAGAACACAGCAAACCACACAGGCAGCCAGCAAGCAAGTCTGGAGAAAATGGTTTTTAAAAGGCAGTTTTACACTTTCAGCATTTACCACCTCAACCAAACAGGCGGACATCTGGGTCTGTTCTGTTGGGTACTAGTTTCTCTCGTCTCAAGGAACTGCCAGCTCTTGGAGGGCAGAATGATTTCCAAAACATACACTAGGACAGTGTAGAAATAAGAGGTTTTCCCTATTTGTGAATACTTTATTGGAAAAACTTGCAAAAGCCCTAAAGATTAAATCCCATTTAGCTAGAAAGTTGGCAAATCGCCTTTATTCAGAAGAGCGCAGTTACAGGACGCTGACGTGACACATGACAGGCGGCTGCCGCCCCTCTCCCTGTGCTCCGGCCGTGCCTGATGATGCTGTTTGAATCCACACCTTGTGGGGCACAATCCACTGGCAAAACATGGTGAATCACGGGCTCCTGTCATGTAGCAGGTCTGGCTAAGACAAAGGTGGACATCCTGGGTGCTGGGGAGTCTGGCCCATTAGGGCCCGGGGGGAAGCCCTGAGATAGTGCGCCCAGGAAACCCAACTTGGCCCAGCACGAAGACACCTGCTGGCGGAAGGCCCAAAGGAAGTACAGGGCTGTCATCACCTGAATCTTGGCCCGAGATGGAAGCCTTCAGGCACCCTGCAGACTGGGGTGTCACGCCCCAACCACTGCACAGGGCCACTCCGCGGGGGAGCAAGGCATTCAGATACTTGTTGCATCTGCAGCAACAGGCCAGGAGGGGACCTGCCAGGAAGGACTGGGTTTGCCAAGGCTTCCATTCGGCCTGCCTCATCCCCAGCCCCGCAGGTGCCCACTAGGAAGAAGCTTGTTCAGCACCTCTCCTTCTTTCTTCAATCGGTTCTGAACGCACAGGACTGGCAGGCAGATTTATCTATCTCACACACACACACACACACACACTCAAAAACAACCAAAACTCCTCTGACATGGCATCAAACAGAATCCACAGGATGAAACAGTCAAATCCAAACTATCACACCACAAGCCTGTCAAGAGCTCACCTGTCTGGCCGTCCAGTCGCCCCCCCACCCCGCCGCCCGCCTTGAGCCTGCTGGGCTGCAGCCCTGACGCCTGGAGACTTGGGGACTGGCCTCTAGCCTTGCTGAGCTTCAGCGCAAGCCCTGAGCCATCCAACCCTGTGGCGCCTGGGAGATGCCAAGACGCACAGTTAGCACCTCCGACGGGACGCGGCGGGCGGACGAAGCCGGCCCGTCTGCTCCTGGGCTGCCCGCGGTCTACATGCCCATTCCCGTGCCGACACCGCGGGAGCCAGCGCTGCCCCGGGGGCCTGCTTCCCGCCTTGCAGGGCTCCCCGGGCTCTGGCGGCCTCGCTCCTGCTGCAGCAGTCAGTCTGGTGCGCGCAGGAGCCGCAGCGCCCGAACACGACCTGCCGCCGGGAGTGGAGCCGGAGGGCTGGCGGCCCGGGCGCTGCAGACGTCAGGGCCCGGCGCTGCGCCCCGGCCGAGGCTCCGCGGGGACAGCGGGGGCGGGTCGGGCCGGACTAGGCAGGGCGGGCGCGCAGCCCCAAGCGTGACCCGCCCCACCCGCCCGGGTCCGCCCCGCCTCCTACCATCCCATCCCCCTTCCTCGGGAAGCCGCCCAGGGCCCCGGTCGCGGCCAGACCCTAGTGCCCCCGTCGACCCCTCCACTTGCCCGTAAGTTTGCGCCCCGCCCGCTCGGCCTGGAGGCTCCGGGGGCCGAGAAGCGCCGAGTCTATCTGCCAGTGGCCTGCCGAAGGACCTCGGTGTGTGACAGCCTGCCCGCAGCCCCTCTGCTGCTCAGCTCCCGCCAGCCAGGCCGCCCTGCCGCGCCGAGACCACCGGCTGAGGCAGCCGAGGACCCCGGGCTCGGGACTCCTGGGGCCGCCGCGGGGCCTGCCGGGAGTTGTAGTCTGTAGCCCGCTGGCGCCGCAGCCCGGGGTCGGGTCCGAACCACAACTCCCAGGAGGCCCCGCGGCGGCGGTGACGCACGCGACCGCAGGAGGCGGGGCGTGAGGGAGGGAGTCCCGGCCCGTGCCCCGACAGTGACGGAGAAGCCTCCTGCTCTGCTCCTGGGAAGGGCCCGGGCTCGCCTCTGCGCTAGACGCGGATGGAGGGCGCGTTCACATCGGACAGCGTGTAGTACACGTCGTCAAAAAGCGGCGGCGGCGACCTCGGCGGATCTGTCACCACGCTGGGGGCGGGGAGCCGAGCAGCATGCGCCTGGACTGGAAGGAGCCGGGCTCCTTGGCCGGTTGGGCGCCGAGATTCTGGCACCCCGGAGGCCACTGAGGACCGGGCTCGTGCGGACCGGCCAAAGCGGGCCACGCCGCCGGTGCGCGGAACCTACAGCCACGCCCCCTCGCGGGAGGGGGCGTGACCCTCGCCGGAAGTGCGTCACCCTCGCGTCGGCCCTACGTGGCGCGGTTCTGAGAGGCTCGGCTCGGAGACGCCGCCCGTTGCCGTGGAGACGGAGGCTGCGGCGGGCCGAGGCGGGCCTCCGCCGCTCGGAGCTGAGGCGTCCTCGCCACGGACGCCTTTGACTGGATTTATCTTAAAATCAGGTTGACGCCAGTATGTGGCTTTGAGTCTCGCAGTGAAGAGCAGCGGTCCCCTGCCGTTCTCCCCCGCGGCAGATCCTGTCGGAAGCCTCCAGGTCGGCACCGGAGGCGCCGACGTGGTGGCCCTGCCGCGGCCCCAGGAGTCCCGAGCTCGGGGTCGGGGCTTCCCGCGGACCCGGCCCGGCCGGGCTGCCGCCCCGAGCTCCCCCCCGGCCGCGGCTTTTTGTCCTGCGCGCAGACGCACCTCGGTTTCCTCATGCCTGGCTCTGTGCTCGCCGCAGCGCCTTTGTCCGCCGTTGTCGGGGCACGGGCCGGGACTCCCTCCCTCACGCCCCGCCTCCTGCGGCCGCGTGCGTCACCGCCGCCGCGGGTCCTCCTGTGTCTGCCCGACGCCCGTCGGCCACGCTGGCTCTTTAACCCCCGAGCCCCCCGTGCGGCTCGTGCGCCCGCGGTCGTTCCCGGGGCCCGCGCCGTCTCCGTCTCGGTCTGCGCTCCCGCGGTGCTCACGTCAGCCCTCGAGTGCGTTCTGGAGAGGGTACGTGTCCGAAGTGGGTTTATTCCGTGCTCGTCTCGGATCCAGAGTCTGCAGAGCATAGGATTCCAGCCTGGAAACGCCTGACCTTTAGAACGTCTCAAGGCGCACCTTTTGCTTCCAGCCTCCAGGGATGCTGTTGAAAGTCGAAGTTCTGATTCCTGGCCTTCGGCTTCTGACCTGCTCGCTCTCTGAGAGCTTCAGGGTCTTCCCCGTGCTTGGTGCTCTGAAAAGTCACGGAGGCCCGTCTTCATGTGAGCCTCACTCCTTGTTCTGCGCACACAGTTCTCTTCACCCTGGGGGCTCTTGTCCTTCCTTCGGTTTGGGAACTTAAAAAAATCCCCTTCTATTTTCCTGTTTGCTCTCTCTCTCTCTCTTTTGAGGTTTATTTGAGAGAGAGAACACGTAGAGGGAGGAGGAGAGAGAAACCCAAGCCGACTGCACGCCCCAAACGGAGCCCGACGTGGGGCTGCATCGAGGCTCGATCTCATGATCCTGAGATCAGGACCCAGACACTTAAAGGGCTGCGTCACCCAGGCAGTGGGTGGGTTTGCTCTTGATGGGATTCCTGTTTCTCAGATTCTCATTGGACTTCTTGGACTAATCCTGTAACTTTATTCTCTAACCTAGTGTTTTTTCTGGTAGATATCTTTAAATTTACCACCCATCCCTTCTGTTGATCAGTTAACCTCTATCATTTTGTGACTTATAACAAGAAATGTACACTGGGTTTTCATCCCGTTTCTAGCACAGAGCTCCTAAAACCTTTGAATTTCCTAAGTGAAGAGAGTCCTAAAGGTGTGTTTTGATACTCATGAAAAGCCTCTTTCAGCCACGTTTGAGTTTAATAAAGTTGATAAAGTGATTTTCGGAAAGTCTTTGTTAACTTTAAAAATAAAACAGTTACCCACAAAAATGGGTTTACTTGGGAATAACAGAGAATTACAATTTGGGACCTGCGAGCTACAGCAAAACTACAGGCAAGTCCAGAGAACAAAGGAGAGGATCGTTATATTATGGAACAGGGAGAGGTTGGGAGGGTTGTTTTGGTTTTGTTTTTAAAGATTTTATTTGAGAGAGACTGAGAGAGCACAAGCGGGGAGAGAGGGAGAGGGAGAAGCTGACACCCTGCTGAGCAGAGAGCCCGATGCGGGGCTCAATCCCAGGACCCTGAGATCATGACCTGAGCCTAAGACGGACGCTTAACCCACTGAACCACCCAGGCACCCCGGGAGGGTTGTTTTGAATGAAAGCCCACTGAAGAGAAACGGGAGGTTAGGGTGATGATGGTTTCTTACTGGCTGAGCTGCAGGGGCAGTGGATTTCTTGTAGGAGATGCAATGCACATCTTTTCCTGTTGGGGCCTGTAATTGATGGTTCTTTCCTATTGATGATTCTTCCCTTGGGGAGACACTTCTTCCTGTGATTGAGATTGAGGGGTACAGCTCCTTCCAGCCTCCCCTTCTAGCATCAGCAGTCCACTTTAGTGAGGTTTCCCTTTAAAAATTTTCATGCTCCTAGGGGTTGGGAGGGGGGGAGACCATCCATGTGATTAAAGGCTTGGAACTCAGTCTCACCCCTGACCTCCGGGTATGGAAGAGGGGCCGGGGATTGAGTGCATTCTCCAATGGCCAACAACTTAATCACTCATGCCCCTGTTATGAAGTCTCCAAACAAATCCCAAAGGACGGGGTCTGGAGAGCTTCTGGTTGGTGGACAGACACGTGGCAGTGTGCCTGGACAGGGCATGGAAGCTCCGTATCCTTCCCCCATCCCTGACCTCAGGCAGCTCTTCCGTCGGGTTCCTGAATTACAGCCTTTTATCATAAGCTAGTAATCTATTAAGTAGAATGTTTCTCTGAGTTCTGTGAGCCACTTTAGCAAATGAATCGAACCCAAGGAGGAAGTTGTAGGAACCTTTAATTTATAGCCAGTCAGTCAGAAACACAGGTGACAACCTGGACTTTCGACTGGCATCTAAAGTGAGTGTGGGGGGGGGGGGTCTTGTGGGACTGACCCGTTAGCCTGTGAGATCTGAGGCTATCTCCACGAAAGTCATGTTAAGATTGAGTTAAATTGGAGCTTGTTCGTGAGGAAGTGGCAGGATTGTAGGGTCAGAGAGGCACTGCAGGAAACGTGACAGCGTGTTCCAGAACCGTAAGGGGAGGGCGTAAGTGACCCTGCTGCTCCGCTCCGAGCTGTGGTCTGAATCAACCTAAATTTTACACAGAAGGCCAACCTCTGAGATAGAAAATTAAATAAATTTAGACATTGGACTATGGGGTCAAGGTGGTCAGCCTTGGCAGCAATGGCCCTTGAACCAACCACAATGGATGCAGTTACTCCAGTACCAATAAGCATCCGAACTGACTGGCATGCACTGGCTCAAGCATGGATTGACCGAAGAGAAGCTTCAGGACAGCAAACCACTGTGGTTGAGCAACCACTGGGAATGATGCCAAATTGACAAGATATGTCCACAATGGGATTTGGTCCAAACAGTCATGGGAATTTTTAAGGGGATTCAAAGTTTAACAGAATGTGGCAACCAGAAAGGGGAACGCATCTGCACCCCCATGCTATCCCACCACCACCCCCCACCGCGCAGTTCAGCCATGGGCACCATCCACACCAGGCCCAAAGGACGTGGCTCCTCCTTCTGGGGACAGCACCAGTCAAGACAGTGGGCAATTTGCCCCCAACAACAGGCATCTATTTAACCAAAGCAATCACAGCTTTGGTGGACCACCCAGTTAATTTTGCAACGGGGCCAGTGTATCAGTTTGACTATCAGCCTGGGGCTGCTTCTGGTCCCCTGCAAGGTGACTTTCATCTTCCGTATCTGCAGTCAGAACCTCCAGGACTTCTGGCACCTCCCCAGATTCGGAGACAGAGGCCACCCTCATCGGGGACCAGCGGCGTTCACCTATGGCCTCCCTGTGAAGCAGGAGCCTCCACAGACTGCTGCAGCAAAACACAGGACTCTTGCAGCTTGGACTCAAGAAGGCTGGGAACATGAGGGGCGCCTGGGTGGCTAAGTCGGTTGAGCATCCAACTCTTGATTTTGGCTCAGGTCACGATCTCAGGGTCGTGAGATCGAGCCCCATGTTGGGCTCTGCCCTGGGCATGGAGTCTGCTTGGGAGTCTCTCTCTCCCTCTCCCCCTCCTGCCTGTGCACGCACGCTCTCTCAAATACATAAATCTTTACTACCGGATGTCACAGATGAAGACATTTGTCACATAGCCAAAGATGCACCCTGAAAGCAACAAACGCCCCTGCAAAGGGGACACACCCCTGCGTGCTGGCTTCCCTCCCTGGAAGGACCGGGGACGGTGCTTCTGGGCCCAGAGACTGTGAAAAGGAGGGCATAGCAGGCGCTGGATCTGACAAAAACAGGAAGCTTTCTGGGGAAAAGAAGAGCAGCAGCTGTTACATAATAAACAAAGGGAAGAAGAAAAGTCACAGACAGGGTTACCAAAGAGGTGGACGAATATGTCCATAAAGAGCAAAATAGCTTGTCACCACTAGAAACAAGAGAAGCTGACGGTGGTTAAAGAGAAGAGCTCCCAGTGAAACAACATCATTTTTAGAGGAAAAAAAAAAAAGCATAAGAGAAACCAGGAAGGAGCAGATCGTGTCTCCAGCTGTTCTCGCCGTTCTAGAAGGGTGACTCTCCAGGTAGGGGTCACACTTCCAGATCTCCTCTTAAAAGAAAAAGATGGAACGCCTGGGTGGCTCAGTTGGCTAAGTGTCTGCCTTCGGCTCAGGTCATGATCCCAGGGTCCTGGGATCGAGTCCCACATCGGGCTTCTTGCTCAGCGAGGAGCCTGCTTTTCCCTCTGCCTGCCGCTCCCCCTGCTTGTGCTTTCTCTTTCTCTCTAATAAATAAATAAAATCTTAGAAAAAAGAAAAAAAGAGACCTAGCAGGAGTCGCTCTCCGACATTAAAGCAACACGTAGTAGGAGTACAAGTTACTCCCTCAGAATTACAATCTCGCGCAGTAGGAGTAACGACGGGGAAAGGCAGACATCGCGAACCTTCCCAGGAGAGGCAAAGAAGGAGCTCAAGGGATAGATGAATCCATGGGTCCAGTGGCAGTAGGAGCCGATGTGGGTGTAAAATTGATGATCAGCGTGGACACTGGGAGCAGCCATAGCGTGAAGACCAGCCACCCTCCCTTGTCATGAGCACTGAAGGATGTGGTGAGCGTGCCATGACATTTAAAACAACCCATGCGGGGGCACCTGGGTGGCACAGTTGATTAAGCAACCAACTCTTGATTTCAGCTCAGGTCATGATCTTGGGGTCTTGAGGTCAAGCCCCATGTCAGGCTCCCCACTCAATGGGGAATCGGCTTCTCTCTCTCTGCCCCTCCCCCCTCTTTCTCTCTCTCAAATAAATAAATCTTAAAAAAAAAGAAAAGAAATAAAACATTCCATGAGGTTCAAGGGCTTGTCTCCATACAGAAGTACATTGTGGCTGTGTATGTGAAACCATAATCTTTTTTCATTAAGTTTTTTTTTTTAAGATTTTATTTATTTGAGAGACAGAGCACTCAAGAGAACACAAGCAGGGGGAGGGGCAGAGGGAGAGAGAGAAGCAGACTCCCGCTGAACGTGGGGCTCAATCCCAGGACCCTGGGATCATGACCTGGGCCGAAGGCAGACTCTTAACCAACTGAGCCACCCAGGTGCCCCTCTTGGTTCATTTCTGCTAATTTTTTTTTTTAAGATTTTATTTATTTATTCGACAGAGACACAGCGAGAGAGGGAACACAAGCAGGGGGAGTGGGAGAGGGAGAAGCAGGCTTCCCGCTGAGCAGGGAGCCCGATGTGGGGCTCAATCCCAGGACCCCAGGATCATGACATGAGCGAAGGCAGACGCTTAACGACTGAGCCACCCAGGCGCCCCTAATTTTTTTTTCTTTTTTAGTTAAATTGTAAAGCACCAGTGAGTATCAACTGCAAGTCGCAGAGCTGCTTGGCCATGCTGGAAATAACACATCGGAAACTCTCACGTATTTTATCTTTCTGAGTGCTTGTTTATTTTTTCTGGTTCTTTTTCACAGATAATGTTCTTTCATAAGTGCATTTTTTCTCATTTGTGGAGAAATTAGAATTACTTATATAATTAATTATATATCTATATAGTAATTAATGATAGAGTTTTCAAGCCTGTTTTCTCTGCTTCCTGCACGGACTCTTCCATCCAGTCTCCTTTCCTCTATGTGCTTTGGTCTCTCCGCTCCAGGTTGAAGGCTTTCCTCAGATGTCTGATGAGCCTTCTTTCTCTGTTCAAATTTAAGAGACACTGCAGTGGGTAGGCTCAGGCTCAAGCAAGCATGTCAGAAAACCTCCAAACAGAAGTGGTTTAAAGAAGACAGAGGGGGCACTTGGGTGGCTCAGTTGGCTGGGCATTTGCCTTCGGCTCAGGTCGTGATCCCAGGGTCCTGGGATCAAGTCCTGTGTCAGGCTCCTTGCTCCACGGGGAGCCTGCTTCTCCCTCTCACCCCTGCTCGTGCCGTCTCTCTCCCTCCCTCTCTCTCTCTCAAATAAAGAAAATCTTTTTTAAAAATAAATAAACAAGACAGAGGATGGTTGCTCTCTTTAGTGGAGGTGGCCCGGGGCTGGTGTCAAAGGTCCCTGGTCCCCAGGGACCCTGTCTTATTCTCCTTTGCTGCTCTCCTGTCCTCGTGGGCCACGATGGCTGCCCAAGCTGCGGCTCTCCTGCTGGGGAGCCAGCTGGTGGGAAGGAAGGTGACCTCTAGTAGTTGGCGTCCAGTGGCCAGAACTTGGCCCAGCCAGCTACTAGGAAGGCGGGGATGTGTAGTTTTTATGGAGATACGTATCCGGGTAAGCTGGTGCTGAAATTACTGAGGAACAAGGGAAGAATGGATATTGGAAACAGCTGGTAGTCTCTGCCCTGAGAAGCTGGCTGGACACTCTGCACGCCTGAGCTGCGTTCACCATCCCCTAGCTCCTCCAGAGTCCTCCTGGGTGAGCTGATGAATCAATCCTCCACTGCCTGTAGCTGAATATCATCTCTGCTGCTTCTGAGACTGTTTGATTTCTGCCCTTGGAGTGCGTGCCCAACAGGCTTCCTACTGGAAGCAGAATGGGGGGAAGAAGCTTGGGTATTATGCCCCCCTGGGTGCGGATTTCCACCTAATCTCCCTCTTTTCAACACTTTCCCTCCATGATTCTCTCAAGTTAAATCATCAACATCATTATTTTCTGTGCTCACCGCATAGTGGTCACTGTTATAACTGCCTTACGTGTGTTTTCACACATAATTCTTACTCAGCCCAGCGAGCTGGGCAGTAGCGCCCATCCTGTTTTGCAGATGCCATGGAGGCTGAGCAGCCTGCCCAGGGTCATGCTCCAGGGTGGTGGTGCTGATAGAAATGTAAAATGGTGCAGCTACTTTGGAAAATAACCTGGCGGATTGTTGTATTAATCATACACATTTCCTCTGCCCCATAAATTCCACTGCACCCAAGTATTTACGTAAGATAATGGAAAACGTAGCCACACAAACACTTGCAGTGGATGTTTGTAGCAGCTTATTCATAATTGCTAAACCCTGCCCATGCCCACCAACAGGGGACCGTGTGAACAAATTGTGGAGTGGACGCTGCTCAGCAGCAGTGGGAGGAGATGACCTCCAGAAACGTGCACCATGGAAAAATCTCAGACCCACTGTGCTGAGGGAAAGATACAGACACGAGGGAGAATGCATGTCCTTTTGTGGGACAGCCTGGAACAGCAAGGCTTTAGTGACTGGAGGCACAACAGCCATGAGGAGGTGGAGCACTAAGGGGCTCAAGGTGACTTTGCAGGAGCTGGAAATGTTTGTGTTGGGGTCAGGGAGTGGCTGCACACGTGTCCACCTTTGTCAAAATTCATTAAACTTTAAAAATGGATGCATTTTTTAAACATTTATTTTGAGAGAGAGAGAGCGCATGCACACATGTTGGGGGGTGGAAGGGGGAGGGGCAGAGGAAGAGAATCTTCAGATTCACGCAGACTCCCAGCTGAGCGCAGAGCCCTACGAGGGGCTCCATCTCATGAACCTACAATCATGACTTGAGCTGAAATCAAGAGTCCCATGCTCAATGAACTTGAGCCACCCAGGCGCCCCTTATTTTAAATAACTTGTACCTCAATAAAACATATGTTTTTTTCTTTTCGTTTAAAGATTTGTTTATTTTAGCGAGAGAGAGAGTGAGAGAGAGCAAATATGAGCGGGGGGCAGGGGCAGAGGCAGAGGGAGGAGAAGGAAAGAGAATCTCAAGCTGACTCCTTGCTGAGCGTGGGGCTCGATGCAGGACTCAATCTCACAACCCTGATCATGTCCTTAGCCGAAATCAAGAGTCAGATTCCCACCAACTGAGCCACCCAGGTGCCCCAATAAAATGGATGTTTTAAAAAAGACAGTTAAAATAGAACGAGAGTGTATCATGCTAAGCAAAATAAGTCAGTCCCAGAAAAACAAATATGAATTCACACATATGTGGAATTTAAGAAAACAGATGAACACAGGGGAAAGGAGGGAAAAATAAGAAACAGGGAGACAAACCGTAAGAGACTCTTAACTATAGAGAACAAACAAAGTTGTTGGAGGCGGGGGGATGGGGTAACTGGGTGATGTACTTGTTGGGATGAACACTGGGTGTTGTATATAAGTGATGAATCACTAAATTCTACTCCTGAAACCTATACTACACTATATGTTAACTAACTTGAATTTAAGTTAAAAAAAAAAAAAAGATAGTTAAAGGCCATATATTAAAAAGCAAGAATACCCAGAACATTTTCTTTTTTTTTTTTTTTAAAGATTTTATTTATTTATTCATAAGAGACAGAGAGAGAGAGAGAGAGAGGCAGGCTCCCTGCCGAGCAGGGAGCCCGATGCGGGACTCGATCCCGGGACCCTGGGACCATGACCTGAGCCGAAGACAGATGCTTAACCATCTGAGCCACCCAGGCACCCCCCAGAACATTTTCAACAAACAAAATGAAGGGGCATGAGCCCTATCAGATGGTAAAGCATATTCAGATCCAAATAATTGAAACAGTTCGCAACAGAGCAGAAGCCAGAAACACTGCATGGAGTTCCTGTAGGGTTGGGTGTGGGCCGCCCCATCATAAACCCCCAGGGCAAAGGAGGACCATTTAATCAATGAAGCTGATTCCAGAGCTTGGGCTTTTTTT
>NC_138372.1:551301-559721 GCF_054177405.1 Leptonychotes weddellii | reverse complement strand
TTTTTTTTTAAAGATTTTATTTATTTATTTGACAGAGAGAGACACAGCTAGAGAGGGAACACAAGCAGGGGGAGTGGGAGAGGGAGAAGCAGGCTTCCCGCAGAGCAGGGAGCCCGATGCGGGGCTCGATCCCAGGACCCTGGGATCATGACCTGAGCCGAAGGCAGACGCTCAACCGACTGAGCCACACAGGCGCCCCTGGAGCTTGGGTTTTGTACCAGAACAAACCCCAAGTCTATCAAAATCAGACCTGGAATAAATAAATAAAATTATGACAGCATGGGGGAAACCATGATTTTTTCTCCCCTGAAGATTTTATTTTTTTTTATTATTATTTTTTAAAGATTTTATTTATTTTTCAACAGAGAGAGAGACAGTGAGAGAGGGAACACAAGCAGGGGGAGTGGGAGAGGGAGAAGCAGGCCTCCCGCGGAGCAGGGAGCCCGATGCGGGGCTCGATCCCGGGATCCTGGGATCATGACCCGAGCCGAAGGCAGACGCTTAACGACTGAGCCACCCAGGCGCCCGAAGATTTTATTTTTAAGTAATCTCTACACCCAAGGTGGGGCTTCAACTCAGGACCCCGAGACCAAGTCCCACACTCCACCAACGGAGCTAGCCAAGCGCCCCAGAGAATCCTTTTTTAACATCCACTTGGAAGGCTTTTCTAAACGTGACCCCAAATCCACAAGTGATGGAGAAAGGGTGTTACATCTTACCATGTGAAAATAAAGCATTTTTGCCTGGCAGAACCGTTAGGAGCAAACCCAAAAGACCGCAAACCCCGAGAGCTATCTGCAACTTACAGTACAGATAAAACGCGGGGGCAACACAAATTTTTGGTAAGGGAAAGGAAACGGGCCAAGGACACAAAAAGGACAGGAAAAAAAAAAGTGGTTTTTTTTTCTTAAAGTGAAAGTTCATGTAGTTTTTTAAAGGCAAGAACCCCTCCAAGACACTTCCTGAAAGGGAGAGGCCCGTGCGCGCACCGGCCGCTGACCCTGGCAGCTGCGGCGCCCCGAGGGCCGGCCCCTTGCAGTGTCCCGCGCGGCCAGCAGGTGGCGATGCGGCCGGGCCCGCAGCCCAGTGCTGCGCCCCCTCCCGGAGGCGACGTGAAGCGCGCGCTCGGGACCCCCGAAGCCGTTCGTTCACAGGTGGCAGGGCTCCCGCGCGCAGGTGCGCGCAGCGTCTGTTCCCGAGCAGTGTGCGCAGCGGAGTGTAGGGCAGCGAAAGGCGGAAAGCGAAGCTTGCCAGCCACAGGGTGCTGCCACAGAGCTGCCACGGGCACCCGAAGGCATATCATCAAGGAACAAAGGCAAGAGGGGAGAGCATTTAGTATGCTACGGCTGTAAACACGGGCGAGAGGGGGCCTGCGCACCCTTATCTGCAGATACGCCAACCGCCTCTGGAAGGAAACACACATTTGCTGACCACGGTCGCTGTCTGGGCCGTAGGACAGGATTCCCCAAACGTATTCTTTTATTTTTATTTTTATTTTAAGATTTTATTTGTTTGACAGAGAGAGCGCACAAGCAGGGGAGGTGGCAGACGGAGGGAGAGGGAGAAGCAGGCTCCCCGAAGAGCAGGGGGAGCCCGACGCGGGACTCGATCCCAGGACCTGGGATCATGACCTGAGCCGCAGGCAGATGCTTAAGGACTGAGCCACCCAGGCGCCCCCCAAATGTATTTTTATGACGTCGTATTGGTGAGCCAGGTCTTGCCTCTGAAAAAAAAAAAATCAAATGATGAAATGAACTAACGACTGAGAAAGAAGAGTCCCATTTTCAGCAACAAGGTGGATTCAATCACTTGAACGACCTCAACGAAACGGTGGAAAACCTGTGTAGAATATAGAAAGCGTCATTTCAAACGCCTGGCTGAGCTGAGAGTTGCACGGAGGGAACCGGTAACCCCGGTGCCCCCGGAGAGCCGCACAACTGGGGCCGGAGGAGGTGGGCTGACCCCGAGAGGAGGAGGAGCCGGCAGAGGCCGGGGAGCATCGGCTCCCACGGGCGGCCACTGTCAGCAGTGGGCCAGGCAGGGGGGCCGAGAACCGGCGAGCGGGCTCAGCATCGCCGAGGGATTCTGCCTTCTCTCCCATCTCCTGGGCCAGCAGGGCCCGCTTGCGTGCACGACGGTGACGAGCGAGGGATCCTGCTTGTTTAGCCTCCAACACGCGGGGCTTGCGTGGCCACGTCGGGCTGGGAAGACTGCCGCTTTGCAGGGGAGCTGCGGCTGCAACAAGGCGGTCTGCCTGTGCCCGCCGACCTAGACGTGTCCCTGGGGGGGGGATATGCTGAGGAGGACGCGCTGGAGAAAAAAGAGACTTCCGACTCTTCAAGTAGTGAAACCAACAAAATTATGAGATTCAGCGTAACTTTTTGCAGAAAGGGGGAAGAGGGAGGTTCCAGAGCTTTCTTCTGGCTTCACAGGGAAATGGCTCAGATGCCCTTCAGAAAAGACACGTCAATGTAGATAGTGGTATCACGGCATGACGTCACTCAAGATAGGTCCAACCAGAATGTTGGATTTGGGGGTGACAGGTCAAGCTCTTAGAAGTCCAGGTGCTGGAGAACGTGCCTTTGTGCAGAGAGCATGATCAAGAGCAGATTTATAGCATCAGAAGGAAAACAGGAGAGGCTTCTCCCGTCTCTACACAACGCGGGAGGAGAGACACCGAACGTTCCCAGTACCCGGAGAGAGCAGGGCCGGTGAGGTCTCCCCCGCTCCTCCCCCGAGACCCCTCTCCTCCAGCAGCTGGGAATGAAGTGAGGCCGGAGGCAGGAACTCCCCCAGCAAACCTCCAGAAAGACTGGCCTGCAGAGCTCAAACTTACCAGAGGGCACTAAAAGGCAGAGTAGAACTTTCTTGGCAAGAACAGGGCACGCAATGGTTTTCTGCCACATTTAGGAGTGGAAAAGAGCGTACAATTACATACGCAGCCGGAACGAAAACACTGTAGACATTTTTATGCCAAAACGTTTGAAAAGAAAACGGACAATTTCCTAGAGAAGCTAAGTAGACTTAAGTCAGTAGAGGGGCCTAAGATGGGACAGCGAGGGACCGGGCTGGTCAGGGCCAGCCGAGCCGCTGAGCCCTGACCCCTTGTCCTGTCTTCCTGATGTCCTGCACTGGCTCCATAAGGGTCTTTGTATAAGAGCAGAAACAACTGTGACAGATGGTAGCTACATTTGTGGGGGCACAGGATAACTACAGACTTGTCAAATCATTACATTGTACCCCTGCACCTAACATAACATTGTGCGTCGGCTACACTTCGACTTAAACAAAATCCTATATGAAGGAGAAAAAAAAGAGCAGAAATGAACCAAATGGAACCCGGGTAACCTCTGCATGTGCCTTCTTCCTGATCCTTGGAAACAACACACACAGATCATACTCTGCTCACCACACTCTTTTTGCTCAATTTCAGGCATTTGAGGCAAAAGCAGCCATCTTGCCAAGGCCTGTCCTAATCTGTGCTGGAAGGTGGGCTGGAAGGTAGAGAGCCACAGGAAGGAATTGCCAGGGAGCCTCGTAGGTCCCTGCACCTCCTGACTCCCTCCACGTGGTCCTGGGCGGGACTTGGCTCCTCGTTCCAGCCTCACGGACGCTCCGAGCCTCAGTTTCCCTTCTGCACTGGAGGGCACCTGCCTGCTTGCCCAGCTGGTGGTCAGGTGGCCCTTTGGACCCAGTTGCTGCCCCCTCACACTGCTGGTTCTTGGCTGCCTGCACTCGGGAGTAAGGGGTTGGGGTCACAGGCAAGGCTCACACTCCTGCATGTCCTGGGAGCCTCAGGCATGCACTCCTCCCCTAAAGCTCCACGAAGTGCTATGCTCCCACCTGCCCATGTCTCACGAAGTCTCTGGGAACCCGAAGCAGCTGCCCAAACCCCAGAGTTCAGGGCTGGGCAGACCACAGGGACCCTGGAAGTGGGGAATTGCCCTACAAGTGACAAAACAGGACTAGGTGGTGGTGGGGACAGTGGATGCCAGCCTGCTGCACATATGGCCCTGGAGAGGTGCTTGCAAACGCCCAGCACATCTCTGTCCACGAGGAGCACAGAAGCAGCTACGTCCAGGCTGAGGTGCTGGTGTGCCCCCACCCATCAGGGATGGCGGCAAGAGTGGTCACCCTCTGCACCAGCTTCCTCCCATGCAGAAGCAAAGGTGATGGGTGAGGTGGGCAGAGGCTCGCACGCACAACCTCAGAGCATCATCAGGCGCCAGGGCACCTGTTGTTGCTGTAAATAGTCGTGCCTCAGGCCCGGAGGTGGCCCTGGCACTGAGGACTGGCCCTGGGGCCCTGGCATCCAGGGACGTGTGCAGCCGCTCAGAAAGTGTTCTCTCTGCACACCGCCCCCCGCCCCTGTTGGCCACTAGAGGCCACCATGCCCTGGGCCTGAGGTCTGTGGGGCACCTCTCCCAAGTTCACCTGTCACACATGTTGATGCCCCCTGTGGATGCCTGCCAGGGACAGGACATTGGGAGAGCCGTGGAGACCATCCCCTCCCCTAGCTCAGGCTACCTAGATGCCCAGGCCACAGCGTGGTCTCCAGTGGTGGCCGAGGCACGTGCAGGGTAACTGGGCCACTGTCCCGCTCTTATGGAGGGAGGCCACCTCACAGAGAGGAACTGGGACTTGCTGTCCCCTTGAGGTGAAGGCTTTGCCGAGTTCTGGGAGCCCGAGTCAGAATGGAGTATGGCTCCCACCAAAGGCCCCTCTGCCCTGACTCGGGTCCAGGGCCCTCCCCAGGGAGGCAGGGCCCACCTCTCACCTCGCCAAGGTCACTGTCCCGCCCTGGTGCTTGGGCTTTGACTAGAGGTTAGCTCTCAGGGCCATGCTTCTCCAGAAGAGAAAGATGTCCCTGCCGCTGGAAAAAGGGAGTGGGACGGTGGTCCTCAGAGTCCCGAGGATGGTGTGTGCCACACACCAAAACTGCTGTGCCCGGGAGGCCCAGAGGGCTGTGGGGGCTGTGGACATGGGCAGCCGCTGCCCTCACAGAGCCTGAAGAGCAGCCAGCCCGGGTCCCCATGTCTCCGTGCTCCCCGTCCCAGCAGGCCCAATGCTGGCCTCAGGGAGGCCTGTGGCTCTCTCCAGGCCCTGGCCAGGGTGAAGGCCTTGTCTGCAAGCCCCACCCCCCGGGGGGGGGTCGGTCCCTGGAAGTTGTCACTTCAGGCTGGTCTGGCTGTCCCAATGGGCAGAAGCATTTCTGACAGGCCCTGGAGTTTGGGCAGGGAACCATGAGGGCTGGGCCCCCACTCTGCACAGGAGCTCAGACAGACACCAACCCCGGGCAGCCAGGATGTGACCTGGGTGGGTTCACCTGGAGGCTCCCTCCCCAGGTAGGAGTGGCAAGTAAAGAGATCCTATGGGTGGCTATGGCCCAGCAGGCTATGGGACAGGCCTGGGAGGCTCTCAGGCTGCATGCAGCAAAGGGATGGGCAGCATTGGGGGTGCAGAGATGGGGGTGGGGACACCCCTTTTTAAAGATTTATTTAGGGGTGCATGGGTGGTTCAGTCAGTTAAGCATCTGCCTTTGGCTTGGGTTGTGGTCCTAGGGTCCTGGGATTAAGCCCCACATGGGGCTCCCTGCTCAGCGGGAAGCCTGCTTCTCCTTCTCCCACTCCCCCTGCTTGTGTTCCCTCTCTCAATGTCTCTGTCAAATAAATAAATAAAATCTTAAAAAAAAATTTTGTATTTATTTGAGAGAGCGAGCAAGCGAGCACAGGGAGGGACAGAGGGAGAGGGAGAAAGAGTCCCAAGCAGACTCTGCACTGAGTGGGGAGCCTGAAGTGGGACTTGATTCCACCACCCTGAGATCAGGACCCTGAGCCAAAACCAAGAGTCGATGCTTAACCAACTGGGACAGCCAGGCACCCCCTGGGGACACCCTTTTAAGGTCAGTCTGGTGCATCCAAGCCAGACAAGATGACTGTCTGCTATTTATTTTTCTGACATCTTCTATTTATATTCATGGTATGAAGTGTCATTTAAAAAAAAACTGTAAGTGAAAAAGTGAATGGATTTTTTTAAAGATTTTATTTGAGAGAGAACAAGCGAGAGGCAGAGAGATAGACTGAGGGAGTGAGCACGGGGCGGGGGCAGAAGGAGAGGGATAAGCCGACCCGCCCCCCAGCCCAGCCACGGTGTGGGGGTGGGGCTGGGGGAAGATGCTTAGATCTGCAGGGAGGGCCCATCAGGCTGAGAGAGTGACCTGGGGGTTCTAGGAAAGAGAAGGGGTCAGGATGCAGGAGTGGGAGAAGTGGGTAAGGTTGGTGGTGCCTACTTAGGGCCTGTAGGTCATGTGTCCAGTGGGACTCTGACTTTCCACAGTTGGAAAGCTGGTGTTTCAACGTTTACACAAAAGAAGTTTTCCTGGCTCTGGTGACTTTGAAGTTCAGGGGATTCTTTGCTTCAGGCGAGGCTGGATCCAGACGTTTGGAGCAAACACTCTGGCCGGGTTCCTTGCCCCTCTCAGGGGTTGGCTTCATTCTCAGACCAGCTCTTCCCACACAACATCTTTAGGCAACAGCGAGCAGTCCACCCCTCCAGCAGGGAAATCCTCTTCCCTGTGAGCTTCAGCAAAGGCTCAAGGCCAAGGAACCAAATGGTCTCACTGGCCAAGACCTGGGGGCCCCCCGACCCCTGGGCAAGGGTGGGTGAGCCCCACCCAAACCCCCATGGACTGAGGATGGAGAAAGGAGGTTCCCAGAAACGGGGGTCACTGCTACTGGAAGTTGGAATGGTTGCGGGGCAAGTGGGCACCACCCTGGCCATGATGCTGCGGGAGGGCCCTGGGGTCAGCTTTGGCGGGCAGGCTGCGCCTTCCCTCTCTTACGTCAGCCTGGCGGAACCCCAGCACTCAGCCACCAGCCATGCGGCACAACCCAGGCTCCCGCCTCTGGTTTCTAGTGGGACTGCCCAGGAAGGTGGCTCCAGGCAGAAGTGGGGGGGCCGCTTCTTCCAGCCCACCTCCACCTCGCCTCTGGGGTCCTGAAGGAGGTGGATGAAGGAAAAGCTGCTGGTGTGCGTGTGAACTTGGAACAGTGCACCACACATTCTCTGCACGGGGGACGCGGTCCATGCTGAGTGGTGTGCAGGGGGCCCTCATCTTTGCAGTCCTGCCCACATGCCCTTTCTGGTGGGAGGGAGGCCACCAGCGCGACACTCAGCTACCTGGGGAAGCTGACCCTCAACCTCCTCCTCCCCTCCCCTTAACAGAGCAGAGATTACAACAGGCTCAGATGCTCCTGTAATCCCCACTAGCCCTTATATTTCTGGGCAGGGGGCTGCTGAAGGGGCTCTCGCTGGAGGCTCTCAGGACTTGGATCCAGGATCAGAGAAGGACTGTCTCTGTGACCCCAGATGAAAGGGTGCCAATCCTCCCACGTTCCCTTCGGGCTGTGGCTGGTGGCATGCGGGTTCCAGGCCCTCAAAGAGCCAAGCGCTGGGACCGGGCCTCAGTAGGACTAGAGAAGGTATCCCTACTGGCTGTTGGCAGGGACAGCTGTCGGGACAGGTATGGAGGCTGATGTGGGGTAAAGGGTGGGGGAGTCCTTCATGGTCTCTGAGAACAGTTCCTTTGCTTCATTAGCCCAGAACCCTCATGTGGGAAGAAAGGCTTTCTTCTCCCCAGTCCTGCTGCAGCCCCACAGAACCGGCACAGGGACACCTGGGCACAGCTCTCTCCCCACTGTCACCTGCTCTGTGCCCCCAGTAGGCAAGATGCCCTGGACAGAGCAAATGCCCATGACGGGTTGGGGGGGGTACGGACAGCAGAGCCCTCAGCCTCATGGTAAGGCCTTCCACCCGGCCAGGAGTTGCCCTGACCAGGAAAAGCTCCACACTGGTGAGCCCCCAGCCTCAGAACAGGCTCAGGGTATGGGCACCAGATTCCCCAGGGAGGCATCAGGCTGGATCTAAGTGGATCTCTACTTCACCAGCTTTGCAAAACCCTGAACAGCCCTCCTGTTTCTGCCTGGCTCTTCTCTCTGGAGTGGGCTGCCAGACTGGCCACCCAGGGCTCCTCCGGTCCAGAGATGCCATAGTAGTAATTTGGGCCACTGGAGACTATGGGGCCTCCCCTCTCCCCCATCCTGTCACCTGGGGCGGATGCAGTTGCTTCAGGCTCCCACTGGAAACTGAGGTTCAGGGAGCTCAGGGTAGGGACATGGGGGTCCCTAGATCACCATCACTTTTTGCTTCCCTATGGAAGCTCTTGAGTCCCCCCACCAAGCTGGGGCAGGAGTCTGAGCCCAGGGATCTCTGGGCCTGAGAGTGGGGTAGAAGCCAGGGTCAGGGAATGCCCCCTGGCTTTACCCCACTCTTTACCCCCAACCCTTCCCCACTAGATACAGAGGCCTGCAGAGACCCCCATTCAGGGTCCCAGCTAGCTGAAGGGTCCCAACACTGAAGGG
>NC_138372.1:467693-551201 GCF_054177405.1 Leptonychotes weddellii | reverse complement strand
CCCCCCCCCCCCCCCCCCCCCGTGAAAACCGCACCTGGGAGGAGCTACAGGGAACCCAGGGCCCACAGGACAGCTGCCGGGGACCACTCTTCACCTCCCTGCCCAGGGCACAGAGTGGCCCCCCTCAGCCAGAGACAAGCCCCCCGCACCTGAGGTGTTTCTGCATCAAGTCCAGTCGGGTCAGGCGGACCCCTGGCCCTGGAGGGGTGTCCTGAGAGCCCGGTGCTCTAGGCAGGGGTGGTACTGAGGGACGGGGCGGTCTTGGGCAGGTCCTGAAGACAAGAGTAGGAGAGGGTGTGTGTCCCTCCTTCCCCGGTCGGTGCACCACGTGAACTTGTGGGAGACTGTTCCTTTTGTTCCGCCCTGACCCCCTTCGCGGAATATCGGGAGGGCTAGCCCAGGGCGTTATCTGTGCAGGGAAGAGAGGAGTAAAGGGCTGATTGGAGCAGAGGATGCTCTTGGACGAGAAGAGCGATTCAAGTTTTCACCAAAGGAATCCTCCTCTCTCCGGCGCCCCTCCCATGTGGGCGCTGTCCGTCTCTAAACCGGCGAAGGAAAGTTTCCGTCCTCGCCCTCTCCTCGTCAGGGCAGACCGACCCTTACTTTGGGTCCCCACCGCGGATCTGGAGGGGGCGGCCCGGGACACAGTGACCCGGAGTCCTGCGCGCTCCAGGCCGCTGTCTCCCCTCCCTATCGGGAGCCACGGCCAAGGGCAGTCGAGGGACTGCCCTCGGGGGCCACGACTGGGGCCTCGGTCCCCCGGAAAGCCTCAGGAAAGGCCCGGCGGGGGCGAGGAAGGGGCGGGAATCCGCCCACTCGGCGACAAAAGAAGGGACAGGCGGCGTGGACCGCGCGCGCGGGGACTGCAGTGCCGCGCCCCCGCCCGGCCCCACGCGCTGGCCGCCCCCTCCCCTTCGCGATCAGCCCTCCCGGGCCCGCGGGCCGGCGAGGGTTAAGGGGGGCGGGGCACGGGGCGGCCCCGCCCCCTCCGCCAAGCCGGGTCCGAGCGCGCACGGGGCGCGGGGGCGGGTCGGAGCGGGCGGCGGCGGCGGCGGAGGGCGCGGCGCGCCGGGGAGCGCGGGGAGCGGCGGCGGCTGCGGCGGCGCGGCCCGCGTGACCCTCCGCCGCGCCCGCGAGCCCGCGCCCCGCCGCGCCGCCCAGCCGCAGGATGCGCGCCCCGCCGCTGCTGCTGCTGCTGGCCGCCTGCGCCGCCGCCCCGACGCCGCCGGGCTGGGAGCCGGCGGCCGACGCGCCCTGGTGCCCCTACAAGGTGCTGCCCGAGGGCCCCGAGGCGGGCGGCGGGCGCCTCTGCTTCCGCAGCCCTGCGCGCGGCTTCCGCTGCCAGGCGCCCGGCTGCGCGGCGCACGCCTCTGTCGGCCGCTCGCTGCGCGCCAGCGTCCTGCGCAACCGCAGCGTGCTGGTGCAGTGGCGCCTGGCGCCGGCCGAGGCGCGCCGCGTGCGCGCCTTCGCGCTCAACTGCTCGTGGCGCGGCGCCTACACGCGCTTCCCGTGCGAGCGCGTGCTGCTCGGCGCCTCCTGCCGCGACTACCTGCTGCCCGACGTGCACGACGGCGTGCGCTACCGCCTGTGCCTGCAGCCGCTGCCGTTGCGCGCCGAGCCCGCCGCCGCCGCCGCCGCCGCCGCCCCGGAGCCCGCCGGGCCCGCCGAGTGCGTGGAGTTCGCTGCCGAGCCCGCCGGCATGCGGGAGATCGTGGTGGCCATGACGGCGGTGGGCGGCTCCATCTGCGTCATGCTGGTGGTCATCTGCCTGCTCGTGGCCTACATCACCGAGAACCTCATGCACCCGGCTTTCGGGCGCCCGGGCCTGCGCAGGCAGCCCTGAAGCACCAGGCGGCCGGCCCACCGGGGCTCTGCCTGCCGGAGATCGGCGCCCGCTCCCCACTCGTTGCTCCTGCTCCCTCCTTAGGATCTCCGCGCGGGGCCTGCTGGAGACCGGTAGGGCCCCGGCCCGCTGGGGCCTTGGAGTCACTGCACGACCTTCCTAGCCCGGCATCCGCCTCCCAGACTCCAGCTCGGGACTGGCCCTTGGGCCTGCGCAGGGGTGCCAGCCTCGTCCGGGGCTCTCCCTGCTTTCCAGAGGCCTTTCCAGGGGCCGCCAGGACATACAGCCCCTTCTAGCAAGAGCCACTGGCATCCCCGGGTCATCGCCCTCCACGTGCAGCCTGTGCCAAGTTGGAAAAAACAGGCTGTCGTCATTGCTTGGTCACCGTGTGCTCTGCCGACTCGAGGAGGCCCTTTGGAGCCAGTCCTCTCCCCACCTCACCCCAGTGGGCTTAGATTAGCGTCGTGCCTTAGTGTCTTGGGCCCACTGCTAGAGCCAGCCACCCGTCCAGTGCTGTCCGAGGGGGTCTGTGGCCCTGGCACTGGCTGGCTTCCTGGCCAGAGTGTGTGCTTCCGGCCAGAGCCTCCTGGGAAACCCCCCTTCAAGCTTTGCAGGAGCCTCAAGTGTGGGTAAGCAGCGTCTGGTGGTGTTTCCCTACTTAGGCGTCTGACATGCTGCAAACCATGATGTGGCGTGGCGGGTGGACCCAGCCTCCGATCGTCGCGTCCCGGGGCGAGTGTCCCCTGATCTTGGGGGAAGCTGGCAGTTATCCGGGGCTGCCTCTCATTTTCTTTTGTGGGTGTTGCTTCTGATGAGGGTTTTCCATGGTGAGTGCGGGCAAGTGGCTGGGAGGAGAGGGCTCGTCTCAGACAACAGTGTTGTATCCAGAGAACAGAAGGGTTGAGGCCAGCGTTGCCCAGCACACCTTGCCGCTGTGGCCTGGATCCCAAGCCTCAACCACAGCACGATGGACAGCACCATCCCACCCCTTACTCGCGTTGGCAGCCAGGAGCCCAGGATCTGGCTGGTGATGCGGCTACCCACTGGACTGAAGGCTGGCTTTGTCCCTTCCCAGGAAGACCTGAGCACCCTGGCCAAGGTTGCTTCCTGAGCCGGGCACCTGGCATCACCAGGAGGGGTAAGGTGCACTCGGCTCTCCGTGAGTCCCTGACTGACCATCCTGGACCTGGCACTTGTGGAGTCTCTGTGGCTAACCCCTCCCCACCCCACCTCCCGGCGGCCACCAGCGACCCCAGGTCCTGGCTGGTGCCCCCACAGTGCCCGCTCCCTACCTCTCTGTCTTTGCTTGGCCTGCCCCAGCACGGCGCTGGTCAGGCAGGAGCCTGGCGTCAATGTCTAAATGTCCATCATTTTAGACCAAAACCACTGTCTTGTGTGCTTACTGGGGAGAGGGGAGGGAAGAGCACAGGGTGAGGGGGGCGAAGTGGGCCCCTTTTTCCCTGTTTCAGGCAGAGGGACAGGCAATTCTGTCCACCCTCAGACCTTGAGAAAGCATCTTTCCTGGGCCTGCTGCGTTGGGTAGGGGCTGTGGGGACGGTATTTGCTGCAGTTAGAAATAGCTCAGTCTCCTGGGTGACCCAGTTGAGCTGTGACATGCGGTGATTAGGCAGCTCCAGGTGGGTCCCCTCCCCAGCCTGGGCCTCCCCGTGCAGTGCTAGAGCTAGGGAGAAGGCGGACCCCGGGCCCCTGTGGGGTGTGCACTCGACCACCACCCACCCTCCCAAAAGCCCTCACCCTCCTTGGCTGTCCTTGATATCCTGGAGCTGGCTGTGACCCTGAGGATCAAAAACAGCTGGGGCGGGCCAGGCTCTGAGGAGTGACTCATCCCTTTGGAGGGGGTGGGGCGCTGCAGTGTGTCTAGACAGCAGGGCAGAAGCGGGAGGGGTTCTTCACTCTGGCTTCCTAGGGGCACTATGCCTGCTGCAACCCCTCTTGACCTGTCGTGCACGTGGGGTGTCCTCCACAGATCGAAGTGGGAGCCCTTGGCAGCCCTGGCCTGAGAAACCCAGGCGTCTCAGCTCCTGGGTGCAGCTAGGTTCCAGGACTGGGGCCACTGTGAGGTTCTGTGAGGCCTGATCTCATCTCTTTCTTGCCCTCCCCTGGCCCCCCACCAGGTTTGGGGTCTCTTTGTGGGCTTGTGCTCAGACCAGCTGGAGCCACAAGCCTGTCCCGTCAGCTGCTCTGCAGGGCTGGTCAGCATGGACTTGCAGCCTTTCTGCTCCATAGGGTTTCATTCCAGGGGCTTCTTGAAGGACTTGAGTCCAGCTTTGGGTTTGCAGAGGTAGAGCTGAGCAGCCCTGCCCCAGCATGGTCCAGTAAGTGAGCCTGGGCTTGGGAGATGCCCTGGAGCTGGTACCCAGGCCGAGCGCTTCTGCTTTTGAGCTCACTGCCATCCTCAGAAGCTGCTCCTTCCCCCCGTGGACCACCATTCTCCCAGGGGTGCTGGGGACGCCCAGGCTTTTAGCCCACCGAGCCCACCCAGTCCACCTGAAAGACTGACTGTGTACCTGTCCAGTGGACCTTCTCCATCCCTACCACCTTCTGGAGGAGCCTCCCTCTCCTGCCCCCTTCTCTCCCTTTCTCTTCTCATCATGGTCTCAGCTCTGTGTGGCCAGTGGATGGACACACCACTCTCCTGGAGCATCTTCATGGCCTCCCTGTGCCCTGCAGCTGGGCTCTAGATGCCTCAGTTGTTGGTCGAGACTTTGCCTTTCTCCTTGGTGCCCGAAGATATTTCAGCTTACAATTTTCTGACGTGGAACAGAAACCACCGGTCTGATCCTGAAACACTGACGGGTTTCCGGGGCTGTCAGCCCCGCTCTGCCTTTGAAGAGCCATGCGGCCTTTGAAAGCCTGTTTATTCACCCGTAAAATAGTAACAGTGATGGAACCGAATGCACAGGCTTGTTGCAAAGCTTACATGAGGTCAGGCAGGTAGAGATAAGTACAACACAGCCATCGTTACTACTGTCCATGGCACCACTGGAAGTAACCTCTGGGCCGAGACCCCCAGAGCCACATCCCCAGCCTAACCCTACGCAAAATCTAGACATGTGGCCTTTCTTGAAATTCTCATTATGATGGCTTCTGTGTACAAAACAGAACTGATTCCCTGCTCTCTCCCCAAAGCTCATTCACAGCCTGTACGAACTCATGCTGAACGCCCTGTGTGGCCGGCTCTGGGGCCCCAGCAGTGACTGCGGGATGCTGACCGGCCCACCCAGACCCCTCCCCACAGCCTGCGGCAACTGCTTACTCTCCTGGTCTCTGAGGGTGAGCCCAGGTCCTCCCGCGCTGGGAGGCCATTCAGGCCTCGGGCTTCCTCAGTGCTGGCCCTTGGGAAGACCTCCCGCTCTCGGAGGCTGCTAAGCTGGAGTGGGGTGGGGGAGGACAACAAAAGGGGGCAGACAGGATCAAAGGCAAAGAGAGGAAAAGTTTCTTGAGGACCAGGTTGTAGAGCTGGCACTTCCCTGCTCATCTCAGGATTGGGTGTTAGGGCTGTTGGATCTGGCATTCAGGGACAGCCAGGAACTGCCAAGGACACTGGCCTGGGGGACTGGAGTTTTAGCCGCTTCACCTGGGTCTAGAGAGAGGCTGGGCCCCTGACACCCCCAGCCTCCCAGCTTTGCCACACCTCTGGTGCATCCATTTCTTTCCTAACTGCGGCCATTTCCTGTTTAGCTTTGATAAAAGGTGGTTACGGTTTTTATCTGTTTCTGGGCGTGGATTTCTGCCATGACTCTTTTATCTGTAGGGATGTTACTATGCTTTTCTCTCCGTAAGTCTGCGTGGGATTCAACTGCTACTCTGTTCTTTTGGTCATGTGTAACAGAGACGGGTTTCCCTAGGCTCTTAGGTGAGGAGTGGGTGGGCCGAGATAGCTTCCCTGACTTCCCAACTCTGTTAACACTGTTAAATGATGTGGGAAACAAAGGCAGAAGAAAAATTATTAAATTTCCTACTACCTACAGCCCGTTAACAGCCCATCGACAAGTCCTTGAAACAGGCAGAGTGACCTTCCTTTAGGAACTCAGCTGCCTCAATGTTGGTACTTTGCTAAGGGCAAAAGGCGGTCTTAGGCCGGCCCCCAGGACCCTGTAAATCTACTTTAACATATAGAAATTCCTTTGGAGGGACGCCTGGGTGGCTCAGTTGTTAAGCATCTGCCTTCGGCTCAGGTCATGATCCCAGGGTCCTGAGATTGAGCCCCGCGTTGGGCTCCCTGCTTGGCGGGAAACCTGCTTCTCCCTCTCCCACTCCCCCTGCTTGTGTTCCCTCTCTCGCTGTGCCTCTCTGTCAAATAAATAAAACCTTAAAAAAAAAAAAAAAAGAAATTCCTTTCGAAACTTCCTTTATCTCTACCCCCCAAGATACATGTTGGCAATCATCTCCCAAGCATGTGACCCACTGATACACATCTGAAGGGTCTCATGACTCAGGTTTTGTTAGATAGTAATAAACGATCTTTCCCAACAACAGCTAGGCCCCTCAGGATCCTGGAAAACTTGCTTCCAAAATTCCTTAGAGACTTACTCTATCCCTAACCCCCTCCCAACTTGAAAGTATATAATGGGCCACTCCTCATGACCCCACTGCAGCTCTTCCTGCCCACGGGTCCTGTCCCCGTACTTTAATAAAATCACCTTTTTGCACCAAAGACGTCTCAAGAATTCCTTATTGGCAGTTGGCTTCAAACCATAATGATTTTCTTACATCATTTTTTTAAAAAAAAGATTTTATTTATTTGAGAGAGAGAGGAGAGAGAGAAAGCACAAGCTGTGGGGAGGGGCAGAGGGAGAGGGAGAAGCAAACTCCCTACCACGCAGGGAGCCCGATGTGGGGCTTGATCCCAGGATCCTGAGATCATGACCTGAGCTGATGGCAGACACTTAACTGACTGAGCCACCCAGATGCCCTTTCCCTGCATCGTTAAACATGTGGCCTCGCGGTGTCTGGGATCTGCCTTTCCCCCTCATCCACTTTTATCTGGACTTCCTTGTCCTTTGCCCTGGTGTCTCCATCCTGCTCAGTTTGGATTCTAGTCCCACAAGTTCATTCATGCCCATCCCCTTCTTCCCTCATTAGCAACCACTCTGATGTGTTCTCAGATACATCTGTGTTTTTTTTAACTTACCTCAAAGTTCTGCTGCGATCTTTATTGTCTTTACTCAACACCACATCTGAGATTTATCCATGTTGCAGAAAGCACAGATATTTAATCGCTTCTCTCCGTCGCATAGGATTTCTAGTGTATGCACCCACCCCACTCGCTTGTCCTCACCCCTGGGAAGAACACAGGTAGCTGCAGTACTAGTCATGATTCTCCATGAAAACCCTCAATCATGCTCTTCAGGGATGTGTGTGAGAATTGAGGGGTATGCATACTTAATTTCACCAAGATTGTCAGTTTGTTCTGAATGACTAAAGCAGCTAACATTCCTACCAGCAGTGCACTTGGGTTTTTATTTCCCTAATTTCTCACAAATACTGAGTATCAGGTTTTGTTTTTTGTGGGTTTTTTTGCCAGTCTGCTAGCTGTTTAGCAGTGACCCAGTTGTATTTGAATTTGCTTTCTTCTCATGCAGGAGAGGCCACAAGTCACTTACTATTCTTTTTTCTTTTTTTAAGATTTTATTTATTTGAGAGTGAGCGGGGAGGGGTGGGGGAAGGAGAGGGAGAAAGAATCTGAAGCAGACTCCTTGCTGAGCGCAGAGCCTGAGTTGGGGCTTGATCCTACAGCTGACCACAAAATCATGACCTGAGCCGAAACCAAGAGTCTGACATTGAGCCGTCCAGGTGCCCCACTTACTATTCTCATTAGACACTTAAATTTCCCCCTGAATGAACTGTTTATTCCTATTCTTTGTACATTTTTCCATTGCTATGAATTTTTCTTCTGGATTTTCAAGAGTTCCACAAATATTCGAAATCAGCACTGTCCAGGGGTGCCTGGGTGGCTCAGTCGGTTAAGCATCTGCCTTCGGCTCAGGTCATGATCTCAGGGTCCTGGGATCGAGCCCCGGTCGGGCTCCCTGCTCAGCAGGGGGTTGGCTTCTCCCTCTCCCTCTGCCCCTCCACCCTCATGCTCTCTCCCTCTCTCCTCTCAAAAAAAAAAAATTAAATTAAATTAGCGCTGTCCAATAGGAGTTTCTGAAATTATGAAACTCTTCTTTATCTGTGCTGGCTACTGTAACAAATCACCATAAACTTGGTAAAAACAGCAGACATTTTAACAATTCTGGAGGCTGGAAGTCTGAAATTGAAAGGTCAGCAGGGTTGGTTCCTTCTGAGGGCTCTGAGGGAAAATCTGTTTCCCGCTGCTCTTAAGCTTCGGTTGAAAAGAAATCCGTAATTTTGGTGACATGAGACCTGTCGTTTTCTTCTATGTGTTGTATGCATCTTTTTGGTCTTAAGCTATCCTTGCACACACAAAGAATACAAAAATATTTTCCTGGGGCGCCCAGCTGGCTCAGTTGGTAGAGCATGCAACTCTTGATCTCAGGGTCATGAGTTCAAGCCCCATGTTGGGTGTAGAGCTTACTTAAAAAAATATTTTTTCCTATGTTTTTTAAATTGTATCTATGATTTTACCTTTTATATATGTCTTTAATCTATGTAGAGGTCACTTTGTATATGGTGTGAAGTCGAGATTCAGCTTTTTGTATCTGTAAACTGAGCCAATTTTCCTAACCCAGTGTACAAAAACAATCCATTCTTTTCCAGTATGTGGTGCCCCCATATCATTTACCACATTCCCACATTTACATGGGTCTGTTTATGGGCTATTGCATTCTGTAGGTCTGTTTGTTTTTTCCTACAATGGCACTATATTATCTTTATTATTATAACTTTAATATGTTAGTATCTGTAGGGTGGGTTTCCACATTTTATGCTTTTAAAAATGGACTTAAAGAGGGGCACCTGGGTGGCTCAGTTGGTTGAGCGACTGATTCTTGGTTTCAGCTTGGGTCGTGATCTCAGGGTCATGGGATCAAGCCCTGTGGCAGGTTCTGCACTCAGTGTGGGGTCGGCTTGGGATTCTCACTCTGCCTCTGCCCCTTTTCTCTCTCAAATAAAATCCTTTTTTTTTTTTTAAGATTTTATTTATTTATTTGACAGAAAGAGCACAAGCAGGGGGAGCAGCAGAGAGAGAGGGAGAAGCAAATTCCCCGCTGAGCAGGGAGCCCATTGTGGGACTCGATCCCAGGACCCTGAGATCATGACCTGAGCTGAAGGCAGATGCTTAAAGACTGAGCCACTCAGGCGCCCCTCAAATAAAATCTTTAAAAAAAAATGGATTTAATGAGACTTCTGGTTCCAGCCAAGATGAAGGAACAGGAACTAGAATTATTTTCCACCTGAAAACTAAAAACACAAAATATGTGAAACAACAGTTCTAAACACTGAAGGCCCATGACCCCCAAGAAAAAGGAACTGAGTTGAGTTCTAGGACTGCTCCAGCTTTCCATCTGGTGTTCAGAATGCACAGCAAGGAGGGAGAACTCGGGCAGAGCCCAGTGGTCTCTGTGAGTTGAGTGCATGGATCTGGGAGGCCAGGAGGCCAATGTGGCCGAGTTCACAGCGCAAAACACCGAAGAATAAAGAGGACACATGGATGTGTAGCTTAGTACTAACTAGCATTTGTGTGAGGGAATTATGAGGCCAAGAAAAGAACCAACAAAAAGGATTGGAGGGAAAACTCCCGGAGTTCAAGCAGGGCCAGGAGCAGCACCTCGAACAAGCAGCCAGAGTGCACACCTGCTCCTTGGGGCCTAATAACACGTCATCAGCTGTTTGATATTGCTGTGCAGTTCACTGATGCTGTTTGTTTTTATCCTTTCTTCTGTTCCGCTTATAGGTTCTCTTTGTACATCTTCAATATCACCAACTTTCTCTTCCGTAATGTCTAATCTACCATTATTTCCACCCAGTGTATTTTTCATACAGATATTTCAGCACAAATCATAAAACAAATTGATTAATGTAGTGTATCAAGCTTAAGAACTTTTGTCCTTCAAAAGACATTGATGAGGGGCGCCTGGGTGGCTTAGTCGGTTAAGTGTCTGCCTTTGGCTCAGGTCATGATCCCAGGTTCCTAGGATGGAGCCCCGCATCGGGGTCCCTGCTCAGCGGGGAGCCTGCTTCTCCCTCTCTCCCTGTTCGTGCTCTCTCACTCTCTCTCTCTCTCAAATAAATAAAATCTTAAAAAAAAAAAGACATTAGGGCGCCTGGGTGGCTCAGTTGGTTGAGCGACTGCCTTCGGCTCGGGTCATGATCCCAGAGTCCTGGGATCGAGTCCCGCATCGGGCTCCTGGCTCAGCGGGGAGCCTGCTTCTCCCTCTGACCCTCTCCCCTCTCATGCTGTTTCTCTCTCTCTCTCTCAAATAAATAAATAAAATCTTAAAAAAAAAAAGACATTAATGAGAGGTAGAAGATACTTGTAAATTACATATCTGGTATATATGTGTGTGTATATATGCAAAATATAGAGAGAGCTTGAAACTTAATAACAACATGATGATAAATACATAAATGGTTCAGGCACTTCACCAAAGATGTAGAGATGGCCAAGAAGCACATTAAAATATGTTCAATTTCATTAGTCATTAGGTAAATACACATTAAAACATTAAGACACCGTAAGATACCAGCTATTAGGATGTCTAAAACTAAAAAGACTAACCATACCAAGTGTTGGTAAGGCAACTGCAACTGCTGGTGTGCAAAATAGCACATCCACTTTGAAAATCGTTTGGCAGATTCTTCGAAAGTTAAATATGCACATAAACATGATCTCATCATCCTACTCCTAGGTATTAACCCAGGAGAAATAAAACAAGCTGTCCATACAAAGACTCACATATAGATGGTCAAAGCAGCTGTATGTGTAACAGCTAAAAAGTGGAAATCCAAATGTCTGTCAACAGAGGCCCACACATACGATGGAATACTTTTCCATAATAAAATGAACCACTACTGATTCATGCAACATCTGCTGTACAAGCCAAGTGCCTCCACGGGGACAACAGCTCTAAAGCAAAAAAGCCATCTCATCCGGAAACAGAGGCCTGAGGCCTTTAGAGCTGCGCCTGTGAATGTGGTGATAAGAGGAACAGAGGGCTAAAAAGAATGTTCAGAGTCACAAGAACTAGCTGAATGTGGTGTTGGGAGCACAGGAAGGCCAGTGGGAGAAGAGAGGGAGAGAGAGTAAACCTTCTTCAAGTTGGTGACATTTATCTGAATCTCAACCCCTGGACTAAGACTTGAGTTTGGGGGCTGATATATGCAGAGGTAAGAAAGGCATGACATAGGGAGTTTTCAGTTGTTGGGCCATTAAGTTCCAAACAGGGAGTAGGAAGGAGGTAAGAGAGCTTGGTACTGTTGGGACCACAATGCCTTTGAATTCAGGTTAGTATGTTCTGAGCACACTGGGGAAGCCATCAAGGTGTTTTTTGTTTTTTTAAGATTTTATTTATTTGACAGAGAGAGACACAGTGAGAGAGGGAACACAAGCAGAGGGAGTGGGAGAGGGAGAAGCAGGCTCTCCGCTGAGCAGGGAGCCCAATGTGGGGCTCGATCCCAGGACCCTGGGACCATGACCTGAGCCGAAGGCAGACGCTTAACGACTGAGCCACCCAGGTGCCCAAGGTGTTTGTTTTTAAAATGTGAATAGCTCTAGTATTTGTTGTGAATGTAAAAGAAAATACGTGTTCAGGGGTGCCTGGGTGGCTCAGTTGGCTAAGTGTGAGCTTTCGGCTCCGTTCATGATCTCAGGGTCCTGGGATCGAGCCCAGCATCCAGCTCCCTGCTCAGCAAAGAGCCTGCTTCTCCCTCTCCCTCTGCCCCTCCACCTGCTCATGGTCCCTCTGTCTCAAATGGGTAAAAAAATTCTTTTTTTTTTTTTTTAAAACATCTGGTTTTATTTATTTTTTTAATATATTTATTTATTCATGAGAGACAGAGAGAGAGAGAGAGAGAGAAGCAGAGGGAGAAGCAGGCTCCCAAGGAGCAGGGAGCCTGATGCGGGACTCGATCCCAGGACCCTGGGATCATGACCTGAGCCGAAGGCAGACGCTTAACCGTCTGAGCCACCCAGGCGCCCTGGGTAAAAAAATTCTTAAAAAAAAAATACACGTTCATCATAAAAAACTAAGTCAAGGAATTAAAAAAATATATAAAGGACATTCAAAGCACCCTTAATCCTACCACCCATAAATACCTGCCACCCCAAATTAACATTTTGGTGGTGTTTTTTTTTTTCTTATGTTCTGCATATATTCAAATAGAGAGCAGGCAGGGAAAGTGTCCTCAATCCTTCTGATTCACCCTCGAACCCCCAAGTCCTTCCAAGTAAATGCTTTCTTGTTGCAGTCATGTACTGTCCTCCCCTCACCCCAACCCCGCTCCCACCAATTGTGTCCAGCGGTCCTGCAAGATTCCGACAGCCTAGGGGCGCCTGGCTGGCTCCGTCGGAAGACTCTGGTTCTCAGGGGCTGTGACTTCCAGCCTCATGTTGAGTGTAGAGATTACTTAAAATAAAATCTCAAAAAAAAAAAAAATTCCGAGGGCCTCATTCTCAGCTTTTTTTCTCCCTGAAGACAGGAGCAATGACAGGAAACTTCAGTCACAGTAAGGCTGGTCCCTCACCACCTGACTTCTGCGTGTCGTATCTCCTCTCCAATAGGGAGCTTCTCCTCCCTCGCGCCAATCGTCACGCCTAGCCCGGAGGCAGGTATTCAAAGAGCAGCCGCCTTCACGTCCTCGGTTCCAAGCATCCCACTCTACCACAGCGTTCTTCCACTCCAGTGGGATCTCGAGTCAACGCACGGAGTGCCTTTCCACTGACGCCATCCTCTCACGTCCGGATTTCTCATCTTACTCAGTTCTGAGCCCACGGTGGAGCATCGCCTTTCTTTTGCCTCCCGTCCCCCTCTGTTGCGCTCCCCTAGAAAACACCAACTCACTGCCCACTCAGCCTGGACCCCGGCGGCTGGGCATGGCTGGAGGACAAAGCCGGGTGCGCTCTCTCACGGTCATACCACGACCCTTTATCTCAAGCCCCCAGTGCCTCCAAACCAACCCGAGGTCCTAGTCCATTTGCTCTCCCACCCGGGGGGTCCTTCACTTCTCTCTCCAAAAGCTTCCACAGCTTCGCCTAAACGTTAAACTTCGCAGGATTTTGAGGAAGGCGATGTGCTGACGTTTGTGCGAGCCTGGGGACGCGAGGCGGGTAAGGCTGTCGCAGAAGAGGCGCGGGGTCTGGGACTAAAGCGGCGGGGGCCTCTCGGGGACTGGCTGAGAGTGAGCGAAGAGTGGGCCTCGGGAGGCGAGACGGCCCGGGCCGCAGGAGCGAAAACCCGTCGCCACCCAGGCGACTCCGGCTCCCGACCCGGCGGGCGCGGCGCCCAGCGCGTCACTCTGGTGGACGACGGCCGCACATTCCAGGCGTCATGGGCGACGGCGCGACGCCTTCGCGTCACTCCCAGCGACGGCGGCAGGGTTTTGTGACGTAGGGTGCCATAGCGGGGCTCCGGGCCGAGGGAGGCCCCCGAGAAGAGCTCGGGCCGCGGCCGCACACGCCCGGAGCAGCAGCGCGCTCACTGGGGACTCGGCGCCCGGGGGCGGGGCCTCCCTCCTGCCTCCTCCCTCCTCCCGTGGCCCGGCGCTGTGGGCCGGCGCGGGTAGGCCGCCAGGACGCCGCGTACACGCCTGCGCCTCGCGTCCTGACGCTCTACGTCGCCGCCGCCGCCGCCGTCGCCGCCGCCGCCGCCGCCTGGCGTCATGACTTCCGGGCGCCGCGGCCGCCATATTGCTCGCGCGGAAGCGCCACCGCTGGGTGGGGGTTCCGGAGCGGTTGCGTCGCGGTCGGTGAGGCCGCCGCTATGCCGTCGTCGCCGCTGCGGGTGGCGGTGGTGTGCTCGAGCAACCAGAACCGGAGCATGGAGGCGCACAACATCCTCAGGTAGTTGGGGCCTCCGCCCTGGCCTAGCGCGCCCTGTCGGACGCCGGCCGACCGGCCGTCCGTCCGCCCCCCTCCCCCCGGTCCTGCCCGGCCCGTGCTGGGCGGCGAGGCGGTGGTCCCCGCCCCGCTTCCCGGCCCGGGCCCGTGTTGGGCGGCCGTCCCGCTCCCCGCTCCCTTAGGCCCGATGCCGGCGGCCGGGCAGGCGGGGCGAGGCGGCCGCCGAAGGACGCCGGGTGGGCCGCGCTGGGCTCGCTGGTTCCGGGGCCGAGCGCAGCGAGGAGTCCACAAGGCTCGGTCGTCCGCGGGGGGCCCCCACATGTTTCTAAGCGTCGCGGGAAAATTGAGGTTTTGAGCCCAGCGGTTCCCAGTCGCTCAAAACTCTCGATAAACCCAAAGGTGTGGTGGATTTGCATCCACTTTGCTGGCATATCTGTGCACCTGAAAATAGCGGACCTTCTGTGGGATTTCCACCCGGGGCGCTAAGTGCCGAGACCGGGTTAGGAGTCTGCGAGGCGGTCGTGTCCGACGACTGTCTCCGGGCTGTGGTATTTATCAGGTCTGCTGGAAAACTTGCACTACGGAACCTCAGGATAAAGCAGGTCTTAAAAAAACAACCAAAACCCCCCAAACACCGAAACGGCCTATTTTGTTAACTTCGTGGATTTGTATATTTGTCCCTATCTACACCGAATCGTGAGCAGAAAAATGCCCTCCTCCCCAAAGCCTCCAGCCGCCAGTTTCCGGACTACACGTGAATTCAGTTTTGCCCCTTGTAGTTCATATGTCAGTACTGACTTCTTTTTGTGACCCTGGCGTTGTATGTTGTTTAATAAAAGTTTATTCCCGTTTGGTAAGTTTTTTCGTTCAAAATCACTTCACAAAATGTGGAATTGACTGCTTGCGTTACAGTTAAAGTTTGGTAGACATGTCAGCTTTGATGGGAAAGCGGAGTTGAAACTGCCCCTTTTCCCGAAGTTTCCACATGGCATAAAGGACGACAGTGCCGCTCCTCTTAGTTACCACATTCCAACTTGAACTCTCCTCAGTAACTTGGAAAACCCAGAATTTCCTGCCCCTTCTCCTTTTTTTAACGAAGGTAGAAGTGTCAGGGTTCCAGGATCTGCTAGTTAGGAGTTTAATTTTTCCTAACCTATCCCCACACTGCCCACGGTAGTCAGTTAATGTCATTTTTTGTTAGAATGGGATGCTTTGAACCTAACGATTCAATGTGAAGGTTGTTTTTAAACGAAAACCTTTAAAATCGCAAACTTGTTTTAAAACGAGAAATGTGCTAGTATTAAGTTTACAGTCATTTAAAGTTCAGTAAACTTAAGGAAAAGAATGTAAGGTTAACACTCCTGGAAAGTTACTCAAGGAAAATGAGGTTTAACGTCCTCAGTTACAACAGGTGATCTGGAGACCGCCTCCTGCTGGTTCTGGCTGGTGATCTTTAGTTTAAGCTCTTAGTATGGACATAACAAAGTTGAGATGAAATCTAACAAAAGAGAAATGTTTCTAACTTGAAGCAGCTTTGCAATGAAACCAGTTCCAAAACTTGCCCATCTGATACTTCCCTGAGAGATCACTACAAGGCGACATGTCCTTGTGTAGTTCAAAGCAGTGGTAGCCGGCACAGCACTGGGTCTCCTTTGGAAATGGGGGTACAGAAGAACCCCTCCAAATAATCGGCAAGTCGAAATGCTTAGGTGTGCTTGTACCCATTTTACCGTGTTTCAAATCTAGTTCAAAAAGACTCAGAACGAAGGCAAAAAGAGGTAAGTTTAGGGTAACCTGTATTATTGACATCGTGAATGTGACATTAATTTAGACATAAATCTTTAATTGCTAAAATACCTATATCTGGGGGATGTTTTCCTTTGTTAGAAAATAGTGTTTGCTTATAAAAAGCTCTCTCTGTAAACAGAATACGTTGAAGAATGAGGCGACGACCGTTCCTCACAGGACCGGTGTGGCACCTTCTGGGTGTGTCCTGTGTGTACCTAAACTGAAGGGAGATTAAAATGTTTGGTAATTTCTCTTCACATAATGTTAGATTTTAGTTCTTATTTTGATGTATTGAATTTGAATACATTTATTCATATTGAGTAATGGCAGTGGTTACAAAATCAGATACAGTAATCCAGAGGAATTCTGTGCAGCAATTAATTTTGTAGCCAACCCCAGCCTAGTAGACATTTTGGCTGTTTTTTATCTTTCACTCTTAAAATGTCAACATCCTTGTGCCATATAAATATTTTTGCACAGTTTTCTGATGGTTTCCTTGGATGAATTCCTAGGGGTAGAATTGCTGAGTCAAAAGGTAGGCATATTTTACATTTTCATATATTTTGCCAGACTGCCTTCCAGAAAAGTACCTATTTATAGAATTCCTGTTTTCTCAGTCTGAGCATTATTTTCATTTTTTCACGCTGCTAGGGCAAAAGAGGATCTCACCCTCCTTTAGTTTTGAAATAGCTATTGAGATGGAACAGGTTCTCAAGTCATTTTCACTTTTGACAATTATTTATGGCTTTATCTCTATTTGGATTATTTACAGCATTTGAAAGCATCTTTAGGAACTTGATATGGTGGTTTTGGTACTACCTGAGACCTTATGACCGTCAGGGCCTTACAGAGGATGTTTGTGAAACACAGGAAGACAAATATCAAAAGGAATGCAGTTAATTGAACCTGCACAGGGGGTAGTTTTATTTTTTTTAATTTTTTTTACAGATTTTATTTATTTATTTGAGAGAGAGAATGAGAGCGAGAGAGCACATGAGAGGGGGGAGGGTCAGAGGGAGAAGCAGGCTCCCTGCTGAGCAGGGAGTCCGATGCGGGACTCGATCCTGAGACTCCAGGACCACGACCTGAGCCGAAGGCAGTCGCCCAACCAACTGAGCCACCCAGGCGCCCCTGGGGGGTAGTTTTATTAATGAAACCTTTTTTATTTTTGCCCTATTGAAAATCAGCTTTGACTATTTTCTGACAAGTCAAATACAAATGGTAATAAATATTGGCATTTTTAGTCATAATGTTCCCTGGGGTGATCATTTTTGATCTTTTGAGACTAAATTGTTTCAAATACCAGCCCTGGGAGCTCTTTAGGTTTTTAAGGAGTGTTTTCCACACAGGCTTCTGTTATTTGTACACTGTAGATTGAGATTTCCCTTTGGAGCCAATTATTTTTTATTCAGAACGATCTAGATGTTAAGGGCATGTTGATTTTTGGAAGTTCTCTGATTGTAGCCATTCAAAACAAATTTTAAAGACAGACTTCTGCATATTGCTGAACTGAGTTTTCAAGTCTCTTTTCAGTCCTAAGGCAGTGTGATTTGGGGAACATGAGCAGAGGCTGCAAATGAGGAAACCAGGTTGAGAGTCAGTCTCTTGAGCTGCTCTCTGTCAGGTGCTTTCTAAATGCCATTTGATTTCATCCACACTTAACACAGGTGAGAAGACAGTACCCAGAACAGGAAGCCCTTGCTTGTGAGTGACAGTAAGGATTTGGACATAAAGGGCTCTGGTTATGATGAGTAACAACTGAGACTCCAGATGGGAAAAGCATGGGCTGAAGAAGGGGCTAGGGTGAGGGGAGGGCAACAATCAGCTTAAGGTCCCATGGTTCTCCAATTTGGGATAGGGCTCTCAAATCATGACCAGAGCATGTGGGCTCCCAGCCACACTGTGTTTGCGGCAAGATTGGATGTCCTCTCCCAGATGGGACCAAGTCTCAGGCTGCTTCTGGTTGTGCTGTAAGAGTATGCCCAGTCATGGTGCCGAACCTAACGCCCTGGTCTTGGACCCATTTCCGGAAGTCTCTTGTCCTTTACTAGGGAGGGATAGTCAGTTATGCCCTGAAGCCTCTCTGCCTGCACCTTTTGATATTTTGGTTCTAGGTATCCTTGAAGAAAGGAAACTGGGAACCATTTAAGAAGGTGAAAGGATTAGAAATCATGACTTTAAGAATGGCAGAGAATGCAGAAGAGGCGCCTACAGAGGAACACATTTGCCTTCCTAGGTTTTAAGGGACTGCATTGTTTTTTATCTTCAGGAGGCAGAACTAAAGTGAGGAGGATGGGTGGAGGGGGGTCAGTTTTTGTGCAAACATGGATTCAAAACTGGGTAGACCAGGGTAACAGCACCAACAGCTAAAACATTCTTTGCTGCATCTCCAATCTTTTACAGATGAGAACAGGTGGAGCCTAGAGCAGGGAAGATTGTTCAGCAGTTTCACACCTGTTAGTAACACATCCACTTAGGGTTGGAGCAGGAAAGCAGCACATTGGTGGTCGTTTGTCGCTGGACCATCCTAAGTACCAGATCTTGAGGGCCTGCTGTGCCGGCCCTGGGTAGAGGGGGGACACTGGACAGGCTGACAGCAACCAGCAAAGCAAGGTGGCCAGCAAGAAGCCGAGGTTGAGGAAAAGCAGCTGTGGAGGGAGAGAGGTCTAAGCCGGGGTGCTGACTGGGGGCGCTAAACATAAAGGCACACTTGTCACAAGCTTGACACAATGATCTCATGCTTGGCTGCTCAGTTTTGTTGTTGACCTTGTGGGAGGATAAGAATAAGGTGTAAACCCTAGAAAATATGTACTGAGATGTGTCTACAGCCCATGTTTAGCAGGTGATGACGTGAAGTTTACTGGCGCACTCACATTTCAGAAGAATTCATCTTGCGGTCTTCTGGCTGTGGTACAGTGACGTTGTGGGCAGGCCCCCGAGTGCGATGGCTTGTGAGCGGTTGGTTTGTGTTCTGTAAGTGTGAGGTCGTCACGTAGCAGCAGCGAGTGATGTGCCTGTAGGGAAGGTGACCTGGGATTGCGAGTGCATTGCGCCCTACTTAGAGTCAGCGTGTGCTTTCTGCAGTTTGGCTGGAGGTCTAGGACTTCAGTCTTGGCCAAAAAAAAAAAAATGCTTGAAATTGATTAATCATCGCATTATGGGAAACAGAAAACATAACGTAACCCATGCTGTTAACTTGGATGTTTGCTTATGATCCTTTTTGATGTTCATTTGAACGTCATCATTTTACCGTTAGCCATTGGGATAACAATGGAAACAATTCTCTTTCCCAAAATTTGACATTTTCTGTGATAGGTTCTTTATGATAGGGTTGTTGGTACTTGTGAAGACATTTGATAAACATTTTGTCTGGAAGTTTAGTTAAACATACAAAATAGTTGGCCCTTGAGACGAGGCCTCTAGGTTGTCAGGAATGTTTTTATGGCAGTGGTGCTTTTATGTAAGACAGTTGTCACGCTGCAGGTTGGGCTGCTCTGTCAGTTGCATCAGTTTTGAAGAAACGGCGCTGCTGTTGCTAATTAGCCTTTTTGCCACTTGGGAACATTCTTTTTTTTAAATATTTTTTAGAGAGAGACACAACGAGAGAGGGAACACAAGCTGGGGGAGTGGGAGAGGGAGAAGCAGGCTTCCCACGAGCAGGAAGCCCGATGCGGGGCTCGATCCCAGGACCCTGGGGTCATGACCTGAGCCGAAGGCAGACGCTTAACGACTGAGCCACCCAGGTGCCCCCACTTGGGAACATTCTTTTGGGGGAAGAACAAACTGCACTTCATTTTGTTTTTAAATATACTTGACTGCCATTTCAGAAAATTGGGGTGGGCGGTGAGAGGCCCCTAGACTGTTTCTAATGTCGGGGGTCAGCTGACTTCATTCAGAGTCGCCCCTGTCCCTTTGGAGATCCAGCAGTCACCCCCTTGGAAGCCTTGTTAAAGATCAGCCAGGTGGAATGTTGGGCTAGATTATCTTTGGGATGATCTACTTTTACGGATATGAACAGACTAAAGTGGAGAATCTTCCACTTGGACACCTAATGCAAGCCTCAGCCTACTGTGACAGAAGATGTGTAGAAGAGATAGGTGGGCCTGCCAGGTGGCATCGTCCAGGAGATTCAGGCTCGGGCTGCCCCAGCAGGATGGGGGATGTGAGTCCCTGCACCAGGGGCTCTCCATCTGGAGCCTCCCAGGAGCCCTGTGGGTAGGTTTCAGGTGGCCTGTCTTGCCCTACCCCAACCTGAAACACCCAGGGCCCTGTCCAGGGTCTCTGCATCACGGGGTGTGTGCTGTGAAGCACTCTGAGGTGCCCTGTCTCCTATTTCCCACTCCCCAGGACCCCCTCTGCTCCTGCCCTGTGGCTTTTTCCATCACTGTCCTCTCACTGTCCTGTGTACCGGACGCTTTACCTACTTTGTCGCCCCCCCGCCAACTGTCGAAGAAGAGGGAGTTGGGTCTGTTTTGATCACTGTTGTATCCCCAGCACATAGTAAGCTCTAGGAAACATTGTTGAATCAAAATGGAATGGTAAACCTGCCACCAGTGGAAGGGGTGGTGGTTTTTAGTTTTTGAAGCTTTAGTCCCGTCCTTGGGGGTCTTATTTCTGTGGGCTCTGTGGCTTCATAGCACACGTCCCTCCTTTCCCCCGCCTGCTGGAGAGGCAGTGCCTTGACATACGGGTATTGGGTGTGTGACTGGCCCAGTGCCCTCGAAGTACACCAGCCCTGGACGCAGGTGAAGTAGTCGGTGGAGTTGGCTTACCAGCGCCCAGGATACTTGTGCCGCTTCTGGGCTCCTTGCTTTTCCCTGAGTCACACAGGGAACTCAAAGGAGACTTGAGGGCTGGCAGGCTTCAAGGAGGGTCATGCTGCCGACCCAGGGTTAGTCTCAGGAGCGCGTGTGATCAAGTGTCAGAAACATTGGTTATCTTGAGGGTTGTTCCAGCGGTTCAGGTATACGCGGGCCTTGGTTTGCTAACCAGAAATCTGTTAGCTCTGCTCTTTGTCACGAGTGATGTTCTGGGGCCAGCTTGCACAGCTTGGACTTTAGCGACGCAGGCACGTGACTCAGCTCTTACCAGCCTCAGAGGACTCGGGTGAGGTGTTGAAATGAAACGTGACAAGAATGCTCTTGAAGATTACTGTTCCGGTGTGTGCTTACTCAGTACTTCGTGTGGGTGCCAGGTGTGGGGGCTTCTCCTCCTCCGGGGACGCGGCGCCTCCTGGGCCTCTGTGCTGCTAGAGCTGGACGCGTTTCCACTCTTCGCTTTTCCTGTGAATAATTGCAGGAGATTTGTGGTGTGTGTGGCACCCCTCACCTTCTTCACATTGGCAACAGGACCCTGCTGGGTGGAGGGACACGCAGGTTGGCTCTTGTCTTCTTTGGTTACATTCGGGGCTGCAGTGAGTGTCCTTCGGTGGGGCCGTTTGCAGATGTGTCTGCACGTGTCCCGTAGGATGGACTTGCAGAGTGAGGTGTCTGTGTTGGAGGGGACAGCAGTTTCCACTTGCTGGATGTTGGTGCCTTCTCCAGAGGCTCGCGAGTCCTCCGAGTGAGGTTTTCCTCCCGTGTAAAATTGTTACTCATTTGCCGTTTGCCAGATACTTATGTGCCTGCTGTGTGCTGCTCTGGGTGCTGGGGACAGAGCAGTGAGCCGAAGGGACGATGTCCTTACCGTGTGGCGCTGACGAGGCAGTGGGCAAGTGCTAACCCATAAGCAGACTTTGACCTTCATACGGTGCATCTCTTACGATGAGTGAGATGAAGCTGTTTCCTTCCCTGTGACTTTTATGCTCATACCTTTTCCCCTCTGTGGGGTTTATTCATTTCATTCTCTATGTCAGGGTGTTCTCCACGTTGGCGCTGTTGACATTTTAGATTGGAGGACTGTGGTTTAGCAGCCTCCCTGGCCTCTAGATGCCAGGAGCACCTCTCTGTTGTGAAAACCAAAAATATCTCCAGACATAGTCAAAACCTAGAAAAGCTTGAGACTGTTATCACGGGGGATTTCAGAGCCAGATGGGCCTGTGAGAAGGATGGAGGCACCAGTGGAAACGTGTGTTCTCCGCGAGTCCTGCCGCCCGGGAAGTTCCTTCAGATGCAGAAGTTAATATGGTTTACAGATAGAGAGCTGTGATGAGAAGGCTGGTCTTTTTCAGACGCTTTTAACGCTTAAAAATTTTATTGACTCTGAGTTTGGAAGCTTGCAAGTGCTACGCCAGACTAACTTTGGCACGGGACTGCAGCCGACCCGAGAGAGGTTATCCGTGGTGACAGGGCACCATAGGCCCTTATGTCTGTGAGGTTTGTTTTCAGATGACATTTGTTACAGTGCAAGTTGTCACTCACGGGCTGCACTTCATGCACACTCCCCGGGTTTGTCAGGAGACACATTTGGTCCCTTCTCTCCCCTTGGACTCCACGTTACAAGAGTCTGCACAGCAGCTTGGGAGCTGTTTGTTCTGGAGCCTTGTGGCCTACGTGACCATGTAAGAGGCTGTGGGGGTGCCCCCGTGGGCCCGATGCCCCTGGGCTCTCAGTTCTGGTTTCCCAGCAAGCCCCGGCTCACAGGAAGTCGGGGACTGGACGCGTGGTGCGTGCTCCCTGTGGTGGCGCGGGCTGTCACGTCTGTGGGAGTTTTGTAGGAGTCACACACTAGGGGGTCCTGTGAACCTGAACCCTCTGCAGAGGTCAGGGCAGTGGTCAGGTATGTTCCAGAGGAAATCTTGCCTAACTCTGCATGTCTGTGGGGCCTCTGAGGGTCAGAGAGGTTCTGGAGGGATGCAGTGAACAGCTGTACACACCACCTTGTAATGCGTTAGCAGGCCCTTTGTCTTCTGTCTCGACTGGTTTCATCCAGTTTTTGTGTAATGTGCTACAGGATTTTTTTTAAAGATTTATTTATTATTAGAGCACACGTGCACACACCTGAGTGGGGGGAGGGCAGAGGGAGAGAATCTCAAGCAAACTCCCCGCTGAGCGCAGAGCCTGACACAGGGCTGGATCCCACGACCCCAAGACCATGACCTGAGCTGAAACCAAGAGTCGGACGCTCAACCGAGTCACCCAGACGCCCCAGTATGCTATAGGATTTTTAAAAATTTGTGACGAAAATGCTTAAAGTTAAGAATTTAAAAACACATCAGTAGTATCAACAGTGACTCGTTTTGTCTGCTTTCCATTTCACATTCCTTGGTTTTAGAATTTTGTGTCTTAATCCAACTGTGATTTTTTCTTCTCTGCTTCTGTGTCTTTCAGCAAACGGGGATTCAGTGTCCGGTCCTTTGGAACAGGAACTCACGTGAAGCTCCCAGGACCAGCGCCCGACAAGCCAAATGTTTATGATTTCAAAACTACATATGATCAGATGTACAATGATCTCCTTAGGAAGGACAAAGAACTGTATCCCAGTGGGTCGCCCTTTCAGAAACCCCACATGCTTGTCTCTGGAGGTGTCATCTGACGTGTGTGTCACTCTGACCTCCAGTTCAGGGGTGCCTGTGACACGTGCTTAGCGGCTGCCTCTGCGTGGTGTGCTGAGTCACGGCACACGTGACGCGGAGGTGGACGTGTAGGGCACGCAGGTGCAGACGTGGAGCCTGTGTTGACAAGGTGAGGGCGGGTTCCGACGTAGCTTCAACAGGGCAGCGTAGGTGAGGAAGGCAGAAACCACAGAGTGGAGTTGCTTTTCGCACTGCAGGGCTGCCCGCTGCTCCCCTCCGCCCTCTGCAGGTAGGTGTGCGAATGCACACGTGAGCACAGTGTGCGTCGAGGCACACGTAGGCAGGCTGCCTCACACATCTCTGCCATGTTTGCTACCAAAGGAAGCATGTTAGAAGCACATAATTTGAGAGAACTTCATTTCAGGAAGAGGCAAAACAGACTGGATCTGCTACTTAAGACTCATGTGAAAGAAAGGTATTTTTTTATTATTATTCATTTTGAGAGAGAAAGAGAGCGTGTGCCCAAGCGGGAGGTGCAGGGGGAGAAGGAGAGGGAATCCCAAGCAGACTCTGCGCTGGGCACAGAGCCCACCGTGGGGCTCAGTCTCACGACCCTGAGATCACAACCTGAGCTCAAACCAAGAGTCGGACGCTTAACCGACTGAGCCATCCAGGCGCCCCCAGAAAGGTATTTTTTAAACAAGTGTTATGAACGTGGCATCAGGCCGTACACTGGCTCAGATCATTGTTGCCTGGCCTTTGCCCGGGGCGCTTCATGATCACCCATGCTGCTTTGGGACTTCTGGGTCTCCTTGCTACAGTGAGGGACTTCTGGTTCTCAGGACGGAGCCCAAACATACGCCAAGTGAGAGGAGTATAAACACCAGAGAGAAAACCCTGTCCTCATGTTGGTGCTTTTGCAATTTTTAATAAACTACACGTGTTTTCTGTAAATCTATAGATTACTTAGTGGGGAGTGTGGCCCCAAAGGTCATTCTAGCAAAGTGTAAAACTGGACCCCGACAGTCACTCCATCTGGCCCCGGTGCTCTCCTCTCTCTCCTACAATTAGAGAGCTGTCGGGGCGTTGAGGCCGAAGTGCCGTAGTGGGGCATGTGGGGCTGTCTGTGGGAGGTGGGAGTCCAGGACTTGCGGTGCGGCATCCCCGAGGTCGTCCTGGAAAGTCCTGGGTGCCCCCCTTTCCCAGAAGCCGCAGAGCCTGCGTATTTCTGGTGAGCTGTGCCCTGGTCTTCGTATCGCAGGGCCATGCACGGCTCACGTCCTTGGGCCAAGAGGGAGGGCCGGGCTCTGGCTCCGCTAGAGGCAGCATCTCAGAAAGGCTGCTGTCCCTGAAATTCTCCTTTGTGTTGAGAGCCGCCCTTAAGCCTTGCAGGGAAGTGTTGACCACTAGCCCCTTATCCTGGAGAAACCTGTGACCTTAACCCCAGGTTTTTCTAACTTGCTATGAACTCTTCATGTGTCTTTAAGCTTATCTCGAGACTGTGTCTGTTTTTGAAGATTCTTCAGCTAGCACCATTCATTTTTAAACTCGTACTCAACGAGAGAAACAAAAACAGATGATAACACACTCATCATACTACCTTAGTTATTACAAATGAGGCCTTCTGACATTGGAGCTGACCGTGATCTTTCTGTTTCTAGGAGTGGGCAGCACTTAACCACTTTTTAAGACTGGAACAAGAGGGATTTGGAGTAGAAGGGTTGATGTGCGTGTCTTAGCAGTTCTGAATGAAGGAGCAGAGACCATATATATGCTCAGAATTCAGAATCTCCTTTGTGGGCTGACCTCGTACAGATGCACGGTCTCCCCACGGAGCATCTAGTCCAGGAGACAGCCACTCATCGTGGGGAAGGTGTGGTGGTTGGGGGACATGGCTGTTCCCACTGTCACCAGCAGTATTTGCCTCCTGAGACCCTGCGTAGGAAGGTCACCTTCACGGACCTCCCCTTTTGATTACCCCTCATGAGGCTCTGGGAGAGAGACACCTTTGTCGGTTTGTTGACTTCACTTGGGTGGGATTTTGTCTTCTAGGAAGGGTGCCGAGTACAGCCCTGGGCCAGTGAAGAAGGGGCATCTGCTCCAGCAGGGTCGGTGTGCACACTGGCAGGACTCTGGGGGCGGGGGCACAGGTCTTTCACGCCTGAGGGGGACAGAGGGAAGGAGGTGGTGGAGGAGGATCGGCTGTGTGTTGGGAGTCGACACCTGGCTTGGGAGGTGCCCCGAGGACACGGGAGGGGAATACCTGACTAGCGATGGCTGTGGGGGGTGCCCTGGTGTTTTGGTCGCTTCTGCATTGGCATCTGAGACAAGAAGCAGAGAAGCACTAGAAGCCAGGTCTGTAACCTAGAATACTGGGGCTTCTGTGGAGGCCGGGAGGTGAGGCGGAGTGGCCTGGTGGCAGGCGTTGGGCTCCCCGTGTGTGCGTGCACAGCGCTCCTGAGGCTGAGTGTGGGGCCCTGACGTTATTAAGCTCTCAGTACGTTTTGGCCAGTGGTCCTATTAGTGTGAAAGCACCTTATTTCTGAAACTGTTTGGCTCTTTGTAGGTGGTTTTCCCTGTGGTTTTCTGTCTGTGAGCAGGGTGGGCCTCGGGGGCAAGCGCTGGCCTGCGGTCCCTGCAGGAGGACCTGCCCCTGGGAGACCGAGGAGGCCAGGGACGCGAGTTGGGTTAGAAACCTTGTTAAACTAACCCTAAACTAATTAGTGAAGCTAGACTGGGCTGGTTACCAGTTCCCTGTGGGGATTATCTACTGTAGTACAGGGAATCCAAGTTGGCCTGACCCTGCGCAGGCCACCGGAAACGTCCGGTTTCTCTCTAGCCAGGGGTGCCGTGGGTTTTATACAGAAGAGCAGTGTTGGGAGAGAGTCCACGTAGCGGGTGAAGTGCAGTCCGTGGGCGCCAGTGTGTCTCACGGGGCTGTGCAGCTGCCACGGCAGATTCTAGCACATTTTTAAATCTTACTTAAATTCAGTTAATTAACACAGTGTATCATTAGTTTCAGAGGTAGAGTTCAGTGATTCGTCAGTTGTAGACCACACCCCATGCTCATTCCATCACGTGCCCCCCTTCATGCCCGTCACCCCATTCCCCCTCCCCCCCCACGAAAACCCCCTGCCCCCAGCAACCCCGGTCTACCTTCTGTCTCTGGGTGTGCCTCTCCCACACGTTTCCTACACACGGAGCCCTGCAGCGTGTGGTGCCTTCTGGAGTGGGCTCCCCCCAGCATGTTTTTGAGGCTCGCCCATGTGGTGGCGAGGATCAAGCTATTTTTAAATGTAATCTTTTTTCTCTTAACCTTTTTGTCTTCCTTTGCCTTGGAGTTATTTTGAATACAGAGCAGCCTTAAACTTGGTGTTTTGCCCTGTGGGCTTCAGCGCAGCTCCCAGGGTAGACTTCTGGAGTTTTTCTCCTTTTCCTTCCGGAGCCGTGTGCCAGGCTGGAGCTGCCCTGGGCTACCCTCACTGAGGGAGCGGAGTCTGCAGCTGAACCCTCAGCCTGCCTGGAGGACCCTCGCTGGAACGAGAACATTGTTCCTTCTCCATGTATGAAGGGCCCGGCTGGGACCTCACGCCCAGGATCACTGGGCCCCGGCGGAGGGGGGGTTCTGCATGAGGTGTGATGGGGAGCCCATCTCAGAGCTTTCAGTAGATCATCGCTTTGGGAACTACAAAATCACTTATCTTAAAAAGCAAGTAACTATATCTTTAAATAATAGTGGGATTTTTAATACGAGAGACCAATTGCTCCTTAAACTCTTGATTGGAAACACAAGTAGAACGAGCACTTTCTGGGATCCTGACTTTGTCGGCGCAATTAGGAGACACTTGGGAGCCTGTATCCAGCACACTTTCCTAATTGTTCTCCCATCTTTTGTACTCACCTTAGGGATTTAGCCTTTTTTAAACCACATACTCATTTTCATCCTCTGGCTGTGCTGTCTTTTAGGCCTTGGGCTACTGTATGTGCACAGGTAACCCCGAGCGACACGGGTGTGCCCTGCACAGGGCCACGGATGGGCAGTTCTCTTGATGATCCAGCACAGTCCTGGAAATGTCTTTTCTAATGATTTCCTTAACATTTTTTCTCCATATTACTTTATTCTAAGAATAGAGTATGTGATGTCTGCAAACTGTCTTCGTGCGCTGTTGATGTTATCAGTGAGGTTTCTGGTCAACAGTGGGCTGTCAGGTTTTTGGAGAGTCAGTCATACTTGGATTTTCGTCTGCAGGGGGCGCCCCTCACCCCGGTGTTGTTCAAGGGTCCGCTCTATGTATACCCGGTTCTTCACGGTGCACTTTTTCATGCTTTGGGGTAAAAGCTGAAAATAAAGATGATTTCTAAGATTGTAGATCCCCACAGCCTCCTGATCCCTGTTGTTCTGCAGTAGGGCCACTGGCCTTTTCCTTTTGTTGGGGTCTCCCCGGGCTCTTGTTTGAAGCTCAGCGTGCCTTCTCCTGCTGGGCCTGTCGTGGGAACGGTTCCTGCAGCTCAAGCCCGTGCTTTGTTAACCTGCCCCCGGACGGCTCACCACCCTTGAGGTGTCGGGCGCTGTCTTCGCTTCCGCCGTATCATTGGATCCTATCTTGTTTCACGCTGGTTGGCAGCTACGTTTTTAAGTAGTTTTTGAAAACAGTGTTTATCTGTTTAACAAATGAGCATGTTCCTAAGCCAAACACTGATCTCTAGAGAAACTCTGTTCTAGTTTTGCTGATATTTAAACTTTCAGGTTTTAGGAAAGCACTCGTGTTTTAAAAATATAAATCACGGCCTTAAGATACTCCAGAGGAGGCAGAAGAGCCGCCATCATGTCTCACCTGGGGAGATGCCGGATGTTGAACAGAGACGGCTGGGTAGCTGCCAGGGGTCACTTGCGCGTCTGGGCGTAACAGAGCCACGCTGACCTCGCCCACGGCTTCCAGAGCTTGCCCAGGGCAGGGAACGGACCTGGTCTTCCCAGCCCACGGTAGGTGAGATGCTGACACCAGGCGTGTTGAAAGTGGGTTATGTGAAGTAGATCACACCGGTGGTTTCACATTGTCTGATAACCTCACAGGTGGTGGGAGGAGGACACTGTAGACCAGCCAGGACTCCTGGCCGCCGAGCCTCATGGTGGGGCAGCCGCTAGATTGGGTTCCTGTGGCTCAGGAGCTGACTTTGAAATTTCCTCCAGGGGTTCCCAGGTTCTCGTTTGTGCAACCCACGTGCTTTGCAAAAACTGCTTGGATTTCCAAAATGAATTTATTTCTTACTAGAAGGAAGTCCTAGCTCAAAAGCTTTTTATTTAGTGGTTCTCAGAGTGTGGTTCTGGGATTCCAGCTGTCCCCACAGCCCTTTCAGAAGATGCCAGGCTCAAAGCTGTTTGCTCTTTGCCTTTCCCACTCTCCCTCAGTGCGCCAAGGGCTCTGTCCGAGGCTCCCACCTACCGCCAACCAGTCCTCCCTCTGGTGGCTGGTGGGCTGTGTTTGTATTGTTGTGAAGACCTGCGACAGCCCCAGGGTGGCCCCAAACCTGCCCCCTCCCGGAAGCACTGGGCTCTGCCTCTCCAGCTGTCTTCTTCCTCTCAGGACAGGGAGGAAGGGGGACAGTCAGAGGTGCTGGGTGCAGTGGGCCCCTGTGAGGCCTGTGGAGACCAGACCTGCGGGCTGTGGTGAGGCCACCGGGTGCCACTCCTGTCCTACAGTTCGCCGGCTTAAGAGCAGCCGTAAGAAATCTCTTTCTTCCATACTCTTTAGTGCTTTGCCCTGAAAACGGGCTGAGGGGTGTCTCCTGTATCCATACAGGTTAGGGGTGGCCCGGGTTCCCGCGTGTCCCCCTTTACTTGGGCCTTTCCTCCTTGCCCTCTGCTTGGTAGCACTTGGCATGCTTCTACATGTGTGGTCTCCTTTGGCCTTTCGCCCCTGAATCTAAACTCGGGCTGGTGCGGCCTGTGGCACGTAGCCAGCACTGGATGGTGGAAATCAGGTCAGCTGCTGTGAGCTCTGATGGGGGTGGGCTCGGTGGGCATGTGGGAGTGCATGCTCTTCCCCAGGGCCGGGGGGCCTGGCCAGGCCTTGAGCGGGTGGACGTGCAGGGGGTTGAGTGGGAGGGCTCCAGGTAGATGCCAGGCCGAGCAGGAGGTGTGGGTCTGAGTCCCAGTGGTCCTTCCAGCGACGGGCACGGCTTTTCCACCAGCCTCGGGGGCCGAGTGCCCACTGAGGGAGCCCCGAGTGGAGACGCTGCTCCAGCTGCGTCCCCCTTGGTACAGACGACTGCATTTGGGAGTGTAGAGTGTAGGCACCACATCAGGGCGTCGTCCTGCCCACACTGTGTCGCCAGCAGATGCCCTCAGCCCTCTGTCCAGAAGGGGCTCCCAGTGGGTGTGTGACCTCTAAAACAAGGAGCTTCGTCAGAGTGCCTTGGAGGACACACATCGTGAAGAGTGGGAAGGAACTGTCATCGGCACCTTCGTTGGGGCAGGCCTGGTTGCTGCCCTGGCCCCAGAGCAGGTCTGAGCCACACGTTCTGCGCCTGGACGATGGGCCTCTTCCGGGACAGCAGCCGTCCCTGTCCCAGCCCCACTCAGGGCACACCGGGCATCACCATTACCCCCAAGGGTAAGATTTTGAGGTCTTTATAAGGAAAAGCCCCTGCCAGGCCCTGTTTCACGCAGTTCTGGGTGCATCCCAGGTAGCGGGAGATGCTCAGTGACGCCCTTCTCTCTCCATGGCCTCTGCTCAGCTTGGATTTCTGCTGACGGTGACCCTCGCCGTCCGCTCATCCTCGGCCACGGATGTTCTCCCCACTGGCTGTCCCCGCTGGTCCCCATGAGGAGTCCGCTGGGGGCGGGTGGGTTGGTTTACGGTGACCATTGGCCCCTTGGATGGACTCCTCATCCTCCCTCCGAGGTAGACAGGTTTGTTGTGCCAAGTGCGTTGTTTGGACGGTGTCGCAGCTGAGCAGGGGCGGGGTCAGGCAGGGACCGTTTCAGCTCAGTGACCACCCTGGGCTTTGTTTAGTTACTGTGTCCTGTTCCGGCTTGTGGCTTACCTTTTTTTTTTTTTTTTTCCCCTTTTTTAAGATTCTTAAATTTTGTGGTAAGACAACTATTTTTCTTTAAATCACTAAGTAACTAGAATTTCAGTGAGGAAGAGGGTCTTATTTTTCCCTTGTACTCGGTTGCAGTAATGTCGGACGTCTGGGTTGCTGCAGACCGTTCCCAGGCCGCAGGCTGCTGCCTTCCGCCGGCAGAGCTCCGCGCGCGTTGTCCCCACGGTGGCCGCCATCCCCTGCTGCTGGACTCAGCCTTCCTCCCCATGGGGGGCTTGGTTGGGACTTAGTCCAGTCTCGAACCATTTATGTAGAAAAGACATGGTATTGCAGACTAAATTCATAATTTTAAAACTTTTTCTTCAGAAAGTTTCAAAAAGTATGTGTTCACTAAAAGTCTTCATCTTCAGGCTCAGCTTTTTGTTTTGAGGTTAAAATTTTTATAAAATTAAACAGCTGGGGGTAGGTGCGCGTGTCTGTGAAACAGAGACTAAGGGGGGGTGCCCAGCCAGCTCTGTTGGTGGAGCCGTGACTCTTGATCTCCGGGTTGAGACTTCGATCCCCATGGTGGGCGTAGAGCCTGCTTTAAAAACACACACACGCACAAAGTATTTTTCCCACTGTAATTTATTTATTCAGCCATGTTATTTTAAAAAGTTTTTTTGGCGACCATTCTCTCAAATTTAAGTGAATACAGTGTTTTACCCTATTTGGACAAGTGGTCATCTACTACTTCTATTATTTAAAAGTCTCCTATAACTTACTTAAACTCAGCCTTGCTGGACCGTGCATTACGGTGGACCCTTGTCATCTGCTCACATCTGCCGACTTACAGCGGCCAGGAGTGAGACCCTCTCTCTCTCTAAAGCTGGACGAGCCTCAGGCGAGGTCCTGAACTTTGACCCCGCTATCCCCATCTCCAGGTTTTGGAGCAGGTGGCTGCCGGCACGAAGGATCGAAGAATTGTCCGGCCAGTACTTTGAGACCCCGTTCAAAGGGGGGTGTTTCCTTTGAAGAAATGGGATGGCTTAACCCTCCCCTCCACAGTCCGCCGATGCTTGGTGCAGATCAGCCGGAGGGGAGCAGAAACTGCTGTGCTGCGTGGGGGTTAGTCTGTCCACGCGGGGCAGCCGGCACCTCCCAGAAGCATCTGTTCCAAGCAGCACAGCTTGCAAAGTGCCAGGTTAGGCAGATCAGGCAGCATCTTTCTGCGCGCCCCGAGTGCCGATCACTCAGATGAGACGAGAGCTGCCCCCTCCTCAGAACTGGAACGGTCCCCAGTGAGGCTGGGGGCCGCCCTGGACGATGCTGCGACTGGGGCTGCTGCCGCAGGCACGTGCACAGCGTGATCGCAAACGCAGAGGCCTTCGTCCCAACACGTTCTCTGCCAATGTTAGCCCAGCAAAAGGGACTTCGCCGCCACTGCGATTCTGTGTGCGGTCGTGGGCGCCTCTGCCTCGGTGTGCCTGCTGTTGGTCCCTGCTGCCCGCGGGCCTTGCCTCCCAGGCCTGGGTCCCCACTTAGAGCATTCGCATCGCCACGTGGCAGGTTGGTGGCCCCGGGAGGCCTCAGATCCCCACACCCTGAATGTGCAAACCCAGAGGCTTGTTTTCCTAATGTTCTTTATTTTTTCACCTGAGTAACATTTGTGCCTAAAAATGGTGATGTTGACATCTCCTGGCGGGCTCTCAGGGGCTGTGTTCTCCGGGAGGTGCCGAGCTCGTGTGTCTGCAGGGTCCAGTGTGTTCCTCACTGTTCGCTTTGGGGACGTGGCCATTTGACTAACATGAAATGATCCTGAAAGGTCCGCGTGGAGGCAGGCGTGTGACTCCTGCTGCTTTGGTGGCCACTGCCTGTGGTTCTTGGGGTTGTGTTTTTAAAGAGGCCTTCGACGAAGCCCGGGAGGTTTTGTTCCAACAGATTCTCGGTGACACAGGGCCCACACAGCGTCCGGCCCTGGGCGTGTGGGGCCGGGCACCGCTTCACGCTGTGGCCCTGAGCGGACCGTCCTGGCCGCGCTGTATGGGCCGGGGGTCGGCGGGGGGCAGCCACCCGTGTGTCCACTGAATGCTAGAGCTCGCGGGGCCGCAGGCCCGCCCCATTCACGCCTCAGTTGGTGCTGATTTGAAGTGAAGGCAGAAATGTTGCAACTACATGTAACTACATGATCCTGAGATCTGAACTAAACACTAATTGTTCCTGCGATGGTTGGGAAGACCCAGTTCCCCGTTGAGGGGCTGCCCTTCCACCGGGTACCTGCAGGGCAGCAGGTGCCTAAGAGACTCCAGCTGCATGTAGGGGGTTCCCTGGACGCCTCCCCCCCTTCTCACGTGTTGCACACTCCAGAGGGAAGCCTCGGGGGCAGGAAGGGGTCCCAGTGGATTCTTGAGGCCAGCAGAGAAGAGAAGAGAGAAGGGCAGGCTCCTGACTGGGGGTTCTAATTTCTTGGGCCAGGGAGTTTTCCCTCGTGGTGGGTTTGGGATTGGGAGATTGCCCTGGGCTTCCCGGGAGCATGGCCCTGCTGACCTGGATGCTGTATTCTGTCCTCGAGCCTTTGGGGGGCTTTCAGAAGCTCCACACACCCCTGGGGCACAGCTGGCTGTCGTCCGTCTCGGGGCCATGGGCCTGGGTTCAGCACAGCGGCAACCCTCTCAGCGTCACCCACGCCCACAGCTATGTCCGGAGTGGCCCCGGTGGCCCAGCCAGCAGGGCAGGTGGCTGGCGCTTGGGCACTTCTGAGCTGAGCTGCCTTTGAGGATCTTTCCCCAGAGGGGACTTGGGTCCCCACATAAGAATTCTTGTTCCATGTCTTACGTTTCCATTTGATCAAGCCTAAAATTGGAAGTAAAACTAGATTATAGGATTCAAAAAGATGAACAGGTTCTCTAGGTGTGGCCCACTCTTGGGAATCCTCAACTACATAGGATTTGGGTTCACATCCAAGGCCAGAAAGTGGAAAGACCTGAATTAGGCATGGCAGCGTTTGGGACAGCAGGTGGTGATACCCCACCGGTGTGTCCTCGGGGCTGTTCGCTCAGCATCTCTGACATAGGCTTGCTTTTACTGGGCGAAAATCAGTTTGGTCCAGCCAGGGCCTGACCCTGCTGCCATGAGCGTGTTAACCCCTATGGTGGGTGTAAGGGGAGCCCAGGGGCCCCCCAGGGTGAAGCTTCTGGCTTCCCCTGGTTGCAGAGTGGGAACACTTGGGGCCTGTGGGGCAGTGGCACTCTGACAAGGTCTGAATTGTTCGTTGGATGGTTAAGACCCCAGAGTGTTTCAAGAGGATCCTTTCTGTGCTTCCTGTGGTGGGACACAGAGCACCAGGTGTCTCCCTGGGCCCTCCCACCCTCCAGGTGCCCCCAGATCTGTGCCGGCCTCGCAGCTGTGGGAGGGGGTGGTTGGACGGACGGACTCACGTGCTCCTTCACCTGTTGCAGGTGAGAGCATGAAGACACGTGCCTTCTGAAGGCCAGGGGCTAGGAGAGCATGGTGGCTCCTCGGCCTCAGACCACGTTGCTCAGCGGGGCGGGGGTGGGGGGCCTCACCCAGAGGTCTGCATTGCACAAGAGCCAGAATGCATACCTGTGGCTTCATCCCCATCTCCTCGGCCTTCAGGAGGTATCTCAGGTTCATGTGGAGGCTGAAGCTTCACTAGGAGCCTCCCCCCGATCCATCCCAGGGCACTTTTGGTCAGGGTGCTGGGGAGAGGGGGCGCCCGCATGCCACGTCCTATGCCCCCACCCACCTAGGAACCCAGTTTCCTAGTCCGGTCAAGGGAGCTCCTTTCTCAGGAGGGTGTGACCTGCTGGTGAGACTCTGGCCTCCTGCCCTGCCGTCCCTGGCGGCGCCGTCCTGCCTTTGGGAGTTGGCTGGCCGCTCACTCAACACGGGCAGCCAGGCTGGTGGCTGGTCCAGGCCTGTGTGTGCTGGGGCATCTCGCTGCACTCTGGTGGCTGTCACATCCTGTTCCTGTCCTCGCGTGGTTTCCAGGGGGGCTCTGGAGCGGCCGGTGGGTTTGTGGGTTCATCTCCAAGGGCTCCTAGCTTGTGCACTTCCACCTGGCCCAGCCCGGGCCTTGCATCACTGTTGTTTGCCAGAAGACAGTCCAAATGGGCTACTGTCGCTACTTTCCTCATCCACTACTGAGGGTTGGGGTTTGATCCCTGAACTAGGCACTTTTTCTTTCGTTTGTTCCCCTTCTATATAAATCACTGAGGCTTAAGTAAAGGAGGGGCAGTTTGGCGGGGCCCTAGGGGCACTCCTGCGAGCGCCTAGTGGCCCCATCCCTCCTCAAGGGCGGGGCCTGGGAGCCAGAGGCGAGCTGCGAGCTGCACGCCCCTGGGAGGCGGTCTGTCTCCCGGGACGCGCTGGAGCTCGGCAGTCTTCGTCCTGCCGGCGGAGTTCGGGCAGCGGGACCTGGGGCCCTCCTGACTGCTTCGGCCGCCTCTATCCTCCCTGTTCACACAGGGGCCTGTTCCGTGCCGTGTCTTCACACTGGACTCGGACGCCAAGCGCGTGAAGGGCCGAGTGCTGCTTGGCCTGCATGTGGGCTCACAGCCGCCCCGGGTGGGCGCAGCGGGGCAGGGGGGTGGGGGTGGGCCGGCAGCGGGCCCAGCCCAGGGACATGCGTCATGGGTGGGACGCTTGGCTAAAAAATGACCAGATGGAAAAGCACCTCCCAGCTAACAGTCACGTGTCTTTTCAACTTAGAACTCTTCTGTAGACCGCTTGAATACATTCTGGAAGTTCTCTAGAAAGGCAGGAAATGTATTTTGAATAATAGGAGCTTAAGCAAATTGTTGTAACTTAACATCTGGGAAAGCCATTAAATGTATCACTCAGAAATCCTCAGTCAGCTAGTCTATGTCTCTTAAACAGAATTAACGAGGTGCTTATCCCCAGCTGTCAGGAACGACCTTTAGAGACCATGGCCGCGTCTTTAGGGCCTTTGTCCCAGTCTCTTGAGGGCGGTGAACCCTATCCCTGGGGCCCTGAGTATAGACTGGGCCACTGGGGTTGGGTGGGGGTAGGCCGCACACCTCTGCTGTGCGTGTCCCCTCAGCCCCGTGGGACTCTGGGCCTTCTAGGCTCTGGGCCTCCCTCACTCTCTATTTTCAGTTAACCTGGGGCTTCTGCCCCCTGCACCCTCTTCTTGCTGCTGAAGTTCCCTTTCTTGGTGGTTTCCAGATTTTTCTGGTACTGCTGTAACTGAGCAGACTTGGGGAGACTGGCTTTGTCTTTGCTGAAGAGCTTGTGCTCAGTGTGAATGGTCACCGAGTTGCTGCAGGAGGAGTCAAAGCAGCAGGTTGAAGAAAGGAGAGCGAAGGTTGCAGATATCAGGTCTCTGCTTTCTGGAAAGGGGTTGGTGTGAAGGCTGTGGCCAGCCTGGCAGGCTGAGGTGAGCGTGTGTAGAGATGCTGGTCAGGGCCAGTCTGCAGGGCTTAAGGCAAGCGCCTTCCCCACGGGCTTGTCTTCTGCAGGACCCAGGGGGCGGGCACGGCCCACTCCCCAGAACTGCCTCAACCCTTCCGTTGCTTCGATGCACCTGCTGGGGAGGGCTGTGCTGGTGTTTGCTCAAGGCGCTGAGCTGGGCGGGGGTTTAGGCGCCTCCTGGGTTTGAGAAAAGTCTTTCTAAAGTTCCTTGACTCTAGCACTTAGCTATACGCAGAATGGCATCTTACATATGTTGGACAGAAATAAGAGGATCAAGCCGCGGCCAGAAAGGTTCCAGAACTGCAGAGACCTGTTTGATCTGATCCTCACCTGTGAAGAGAGAGTGTACGATCAGGTGGTGGAAGGTAAGGCTGCAGACCGAGTGTGCCCGGAGTGCCTGGGCCACTTCGCCCATCATGGCCTCAGTGGCCTCCCTGGGCAGGACGTGCAGCTGCTTCCAGGGCTGGGGAAGGTGGTCAAGGCCGTAGAGAGGAGGCCCCCAGCCTGTAGGGCCCACCTGAGGATGGAGGTGGGGGTGGGAGATTGTAGCCTTTGGCTGGTCATGTTCATCCATGCAGAACCACCTGTGTTGGCTGAGCACATAGTGCAGGTTTTAAGGTCTTTGGGGTGCATGAAGAGCATGTGTGAAACGAAGGAACCAGGGGCCTGGTACTTGGTGAGTGAAAATGCTGTCGGATGCTCTACTCCAGGCAGCCTGGCTGTTCGTGAGTGAGACCAGCTGGTCGGCACGTTGAGGCTGATGATCACCAGGTTTCCTTGAATCACACCGGGCTTGGGAGTGCTCGGCCTTGTTGACCACCCCGGGGCCAGGGAGCAGGTGCCCTGGTTCCACGGCCTCTGACCGCCGTGTCGTCCTGGTCCCGTTAGATCTGAATTCCAGAGAGCAGGAGACCTGCCAGCCAGTGCACGTGATCAATGTGGACATCCAGGACAACCACGAAGAGGCCACCCTGGGGGCGTTCCTCATCTGCGAGCTGTGCCAGTGTGTGAGTGTCCTGCCCCCGCCGCTGCCGCACGCCTGCTCTGGCCCAGGGGTCCAGGTGTGCCTGCCCTGGGGTCCCCGGGAGCAGTCTCTGCCGGAGGGATGACCAGGACCATCTCCTCCTGACACAAAGGTTTTACCAGGAAAGGGGCTGTCACGCAGTTTAGTTCATGTTCATGTTGGGGTAATTTCAGATGTTCAAACCCAGATCAGCACAGAGGCGCCCATCGACCACGTGGCTTTGATTTAAGAACTTGCTTCTGTGCTTTTTCTTCGGGTGATGGAAGTGCAGTGTCCTGCTCAGTGTCTGGCCGTGTGCCCACCAAGAGCTTCTGCCAAAATCCCAATCAGGTCTAGCAGAGCCCGGGGGCCCCCAGAGCTCTGTGGATGCTGTCATGTCCTCTTCTGCACCCTCAGGACCTGTCGGTCCTTGGCCTTCCCCAAGTGGCCCTGGGCATCCTGCCTTGTGTGGAAAACCGTAGGGGCTTTGCAGCTACTATGCGGCTATGCTCAGAGCAAAAACATTTCCTCTTCGGCCTGGCAAAAGGAACTATCCAAGGAGAGACCCATATGCCTTGTCCTATAGGTTCTGCCCGTGAGATCTGCATTTAAGTCAGGTGACTCTGAGTGACAGAAAAATGAGTGAAACATGTGGCTTAACCAAGAAGTCCAGAGACAGGCAGGCCTGGACTGGTTTGCCACGGGAGGGGCCCAGGTCCTCCTCTCTCGTTGCGTCCAGCACAGCTCCTGTTCCCAAGATGCCTCATGGCCCAGCGTGGCTGCTGAAGCTCCAGCACTTGTGCCCATGTTCTGGCCATTATGCAGGAGAATGGGCTGAAGAGGAACACAAGTCCCAGAAGTTGCACATGTGACTTCCATTTGGGTCACCTTGACAAGCGAGTTACAGAGGGGCTGCTCTTCACTTCAGAGTGGCACTGCTTACAGGCCAAGACTCAGGCCAGTGAATAGCCTCAGCCATGGTCCAGCCCATACCAGCCCTGAATCAGCCTTGAGCTGGCCGCTGGCCGCACCTCCTCCTTTAGGGCAGTGGTTCTCCACCAGGGGACGTCCCGCCACATCTGCACACATCTGTGGGTCTCACAACGTGGGGGTTATGCTAGGGGCAGCACTAGGATGGAGGCCACAGATGTTCAGCTGCACTGCAGAGCCTGGGCTGGCTTCGTCACTGGGTGCCTTTGAGCAAGTGACTGCACCATGGCAGAGTGGGGGCAGGGGGTGCCGTGAGCTTCCATAGTTCATGTACAGGGGGCGTCCGAGGGCAGGCCCGGCTGCAGGCTCCCTGCCTCCCTTCCCTGGTGGGATTGCCCCCAACCCTCTGTCCTCAGGCCCCGGCCTGGGGTGGGTGGGAATGAGTCTGCAGAGCGGAGGACAGCACAAGCTCAGCAGGTGTTGCCCTCGCTTTTGCTGGGGGCGGGGTTGGGGCCGGGGCTCAGGGTGGCCTGTGTGCTCTCCCCAGATTCAGCACACAGAGGACATGGAGAACGAGATCGATGAGCTGCTCCAGGAGTTCGAGGAGAAGAGCGGCAGAGCCTTCCTGCACACGGTCTGCTTCTACTGACCCACCTGGCCTGGCGCCCGGGGCGCCACCCACCCTCCTGAAGCCGTCTTTTTGAGCTTCCTTTTGTTAATACTTTTTCCTTCCTGATATTTGTTTTTACTTTTAGGTATTCTGCCGGCCACGGCAGTGGTACCCAATAAACTGTGCATAGGAAATGCAAGGACACACAGATGCCAGATTCAAAACAATCACGTTTTCTCCCTCCCGCTTTTACTTACGAGTGGGATGTTGATTATAAAGGTTTTTTTTTTTTTTTCTTTACCCAGAAAAGTAAACAACGGTTTATGGTACATTTCCCCCATGCATTTGTGGCTTTCATTGTGGTCCCTTCCCCTCTGCTTCCCAAACTTGCTGGAATGTACAAATAACCTGAATAAAGCAATGGGCTTTACCTTGCTAGGAAAGAACCTGCAGTTGTCCAGTAAATCCATGTTGCTGGTCGTTTTCGCTTTGTCCTGAGTCCCCAGCTGGCTTGCTCCTGCCCAACTGCCACAGGTCCCTCTGGAGGGACCCCTGGGCCTTCTGAGGTTGGGGGGTGGGGGCACCAGGGCCTGTGGGGCAGCCCAACTTCCTAGCAGGATCCTGAGGTCCTGCTGCCCACGGGGACTGCTGGAAGAACAGAACCCTTCTCCCTGTGGCACCTTCTCCTGGGGCTGAGATCGTTGTCTCCCAAGGAGTCTTACTTCCCCACGACCCCTCCTGACCCCTAGCTGTGGAAAACCTCAGGTCCCTGTGGGGAAGTGTCGGGGACTCCCGCGTGGGCAGTGCTGTCTTGGGGCTGTGGATGACAGCTTGGCTCAGGGACTCTTCCCCAGGCTCCCAGGATCATGGGGCAGCCTGCTGAGAACCATGGACACTGGCCTGGGCTTCCAGGCTGCCCAGTCCCGGTGCCTGGAGCTGACCCCTAAGGGAAGTTGGGACGGAGGCTGGCCTTGCCACCACTGTGGGGCATCCTTTGTTTTTTTGCTGGGCCATGTGGCCATGGCTTTGGAGTGACCTCCCTGGCAGCTCCCCAGCGGCCCTGCAGGGCCCTCCGCTAAAGGCAGGCACTTGCTGGAGGAAGCCGGGTGCCAACCAACGTGCCGGCGGCCCCGAGGCCCAGGAGGAGGGTCTAGGGACGAACCCCAGTGCCCTCTCCTGGACCGCTCGGTCTGGTCTGGACGTGGCCCCAGGGTCCAGGGGCGCTGGGCAGGCAACCAGGGCCGGGCCGGGCCGATGGGGACGAGAGCCCGCCCTGCGGCCCCCGGGGAGGGGTCCGGCCGGCAACGCGGCGCGGGGCGGGGCCCGCGGGCGGGCGGCGCGGCCCCTCCCGGGAGGCGGGCGCGGAGGGCGGGCAGGCAGCGGAGGCCGGAGCGGCGCCGAGCGCGCGGAGGGAGGAGGCCGAGGGCGGAGCGGAGCGCACTGGCGCGGCGAGCGCGGCGGCCCGGCGGCCGAGCGACCCCGGGAGCGGCGGCGTCCTCTGCCCGCCCCGCCCCGTGCCTCCTCCCCGGCGGGTGCTTGGCGGGCTGACCTCTGCGGAGGCGGCGGGGGCCCAGCATCGGGCCGGGGCCGGGGGGGCGCCGGGGCCGGGGGGCGGCGCTCCGGCCCGGCCCGGCCCCGCCCGATGTCCATGAGCGCGAACACCATGATCTTCATGATTCTGGGGGCGTCGATCGTGATGGTGAGCGGAGGGGCTTCCCGTGCGCCCGCGCCCGCCTCTCGCGCCCGCGCGCCGCCTCCCCCACCTCCCGCGCCTTGTTTACCGGCCCGCGCGGCCTGCGCTCCCCATCCCCGGCCTGCGTTTCCCATCCCGGGCTGCCCCGCGTTCCCCATCCCCGGGCTGCGCTCCCCATCCCCGGGCTGTGCTCCCCGTCTCCCGGCAGCGCCGAGCTCCCCATCCTTGGCCTGCGCTTCCCATCTCGACTGCCCTGAGCTCCCCGATTCTGGGGTTGCCCCGGGCACCCCTATCCCAGGGCTGCGCTCCCCCACCCCCAGCGCGCCGCCCCCCACACCCCACCCCACGCCCCGGGGCCCCGGCCAGGCCCGCTTCTCGGCGCTGACCGGTCATGGGCTCTTCCAGGCCATCGCGTGCTTGATGGACATGAACGCACTGCTGGACCGATTCCACAACTACATCCTCCCGCACCTGCGGGGCGAGGACCGCGTCTGCCACTGCAACTGTGGCCGGTAAGTCCGCGCCCGGTGGGGCACACGCGTGATCACACATGTGCGGCGGCGGGGCCCACTGGGGCGCAGGCAAGCCCCAAGCAGGCCTGGCTGCAGGACTGCGCTAGGCCCGTGGGGGAAGGACTGCCCAGCCTCCGCTGGGCACCTGGGGATTGGCCAATCGGGTTCCAGGAGGGAGAGCATGCCTGAGTAGTTAGGACCCCCTCCCAAAATGCCTTTAGAGAAAGGGCCTGTGCCAGGGTGATGGGCAGAATGGGCCCCAGGCCTCCTGGTCCAGGGCCTGGAGGCCAGGAGAGCCACAGCCCAGCCCTGTGTGTCAGGAGGGATCCTGTGCACGGCTGTGCCCACAGAGTACACCGTCCTCCCTGGGCCCTGCACTAATGTTCATGAACTTTCCTGCAAGCCAGGTACAGGGAAATGCAGAAGGTCAAGGTGGGCAGAGCCTACCTCGAGGGGCATCTGGTCCAGCCCTGTCATTGCACAGAGGAGGAACTGAGGCAAAGCTGGGTGTGGCTTGCTCAAGGTCATTCAGAGAGCCGTGGGAGAACCCAGGCCCCCTACATCCACTGTGTGAACGCCCCCATTCTGTGCACGTGTAGTGACGGAGTCTTCCTGGCCATGCATGTTTGTACGTCCATGTACAAAATAAACATGTTCTCATGAGACGCGCATGTGTGTACTGTCTGTGCATATCCATGTGCGTACACATAGCGCACACACATTCGCATGCCCAGCATCTCCACGGGAAGCCCTCATGCTGGCACCAAGAGAAAGCAGAGAGACGCTTGGGTGGATAGAGACTTGCCCAAGGTCACACAGCTACTGAGGGACTGCAGGCCGAGCCCGGAAGCTGTGTTCCTCAACCCTGTCCTGTATTTCTGCCCCAGGGACACGTGTGCAAACACTGTGGGTGGGTGTGTGTGTAAGAGAGACAGGACAGTTACGTGCCATGGCTACCGAGCAGCGTATGGAAGCAGAACCCACACGTTAGGGAAGGTAGAGAGGGAGTGTAATGGCCCTCGCATGTGCTGTCCCAAGAACCATCGGAAGAGTTTGCTGGGGGGGGGGGGGGGGCCGCACTCTTTCCCAGAGATCCCTGTGTTCATTCGTGGTGCACACAGCCCCAAACTAAGGAAGGGCACAAGGTCAGCCCCATGGCCACCTGGGTCAGCCACGACTATGAGCAGGTTAAACCGGGGTGGTCCCGAGACTCTCCCGGAGGCACATTTTACATGTGTGTGGGCTGTTGTGTCATGACCAGCATGTATGTGCCTGTGACCTCACACCAAGGACCCATCTGGGCAGACAGGGGGTGTTTCCAGCGTGTATTTGCCCGGGATGCGTGGACGCGTCATCCGTAGCATCCAGAGTCCGTGCGGACTCAGCTAGGACGCTCGCGCGCTGGGTGCCGGCTGAAGCCAGTCCTGTGTGCGCAGCTTAGCGCGTCTGGGGACGCAGAAAACCCGGAGAGCCGCCCCTGCTGCAGACGTAGAGCTTCTGGGTGCGTGTGTCCACATCACTTCACACAGGATACGTGGATTCAGTGTACAACGTATTCTTACACACCGACAACATACATGTGTATGCACAGTGCACGCATAGCACCCAGACAGCATACAGCGACGAGTGTGCTCCGCGTGGGCACGGCGAGTGTGTCTGCAGAGAACAGTGCTGCACAGGAAGTGTCCGTGTGTAGACCGTGTGCACAGGCTGCCCCAGGCGGCTCTGTCCGTGTGTGCATGCGCCGTGTGGAGCCTGCACACGTGTATGCGTCCGACCTGCCATGCGGAGAACTTCACGCAGGGGACACGTGTGTAGATGAAGGCTCCTAGTGTGCGTGCCGGCAGGCGGGGTGTGCGTTATGGTGGGGACGGCTGGGTGCCAGGCTGAGTGCATGTGCATCCGCATGCGACACGCCGCGCTCGTGCCTGGGAAGCATGCACACGCACACACGTGGAGCTCGGGGACCTGAGTCCATGGTATACACGCCACGTCTTGTGCATGCGGCCGGCGTGTATACACAACATGCTTCGGACCTCAGGTAGGCACATGCAGCATGCGTGGCCCAGGCAAGACCCGTGTATGTACACGTCATGAAAGTCCGTGTGCACGTGTGAGACCAGGGGCCTGACTTGGAGAAGGAGGAGCGAGCGTGAGGGGCAGCGAGGAGCTGCAGGCGCCAGGCCAGGGATGGGGGCACAGGTTGTGACCTCTGACCCCCTGGAGGTCCTGAGCCGCCGGGGGCGGTTGGGGCCCTGGCCTCACCCTGCTTGCAGGGCACCAGGCACGTTTCTGGCTTCTTTGGCAGCCTGACCTTCAAGTTCCCTACCTTGACCAGCTGTGTGTCCAGGGGCAGGAAGCAGCAGTCCTGAGGAAGGCCCTGTCAGGGGTCCTCGGCCCAGAAGGCTGGGTAAAGCAGGAGGGGACAGTGATGCTCTGTGTTAGCAGCCCCTGTGCGGCCTGCCTGGCCTTGTGCGCCCCCGGTGATGGGGACCTTGAACGGGTCACGAATGGCGTCCGCTCCTGGGGAACCCGCAGCTGCTGTTCATTCTGGGTGGTGATTAATAGTTTTCCACCACTTATTGGTGACTGACAGTAGCTACTGACAAACTGATCAGTAAGCATGGCTGCCACGTATCAGGCCGTCCTCGCTACTGACTCCGAGCCGTGGGGCTGTAGCCAAGGCCCCACCACTGGGACTGGTCACACTCTGGACATGCTGAGCAGGATGGCCTCCAGAGTTCCCAGAAGGAGCAGGAGGGGTGTGAGGAGAGGCCTGCCTGCCGCCATCCCTGCTGGGCTCCTACTGGGAGGAAGACGCTGTGTGGACCCCGCTGGTGCAGGGACATCGGTAGGGAAGGAACAGCAGGGAATCAGGGAGGAGTAGTGGGGTTTCCGTATTTGAGACGGTCCCTGTGGGGGAGTGTGGAACATGGCCAGTTGCGAGGTTGGGGCGTGGGGGTAGGGACCTATCTCAGCTGAACACCAGGCGGAGGTGCCAGCATCTAACTGAGGGGAAGATGGGGAGAAGCAGGTTTGGGGAGGGAGGAGCTATTTTTAGGTATGAGTTTGAGGTGTCTGTAGATCCCACATGGAGACGCCACACAGGCGCTAGAGCTCAGAGCAGACGGGGAGGGTGGGGGGAGTGTGTGCGGCCGGGGACTTCAGGGGATTGGGGCTAGAGTTGGAAAGACCAGCAAAGGGGCTCGGGGAGGAGGGGAACCATGAGAGCTGGCCCCGTGGGCAGGAGGGCTCGAGAGAGGCCCCTGCACTGCCAGGCAGGAGGATGACAGGGGCGAAGGGTGGACCCCACGGTCCCTCTCCTGGGCTCTCCTGCAGGCCGAAGAGGGGGTCGGGAGTGGGGACAGACCCAGAGTCTGTTGTCCTGGGTGCTGATCTCCTGAGTAGGGCCACCCCACCCAGGCCCAGGAGGGCTTGCTGGAGGAGGGAATCCAGAAAGGCCTGAAACTGGAGGGAAGCATGTGGGGAGAGTTCAAAGTTCCTCAGAGGCAAGCCTGGACAGTGGGGGGAAGGGAGGCTGAGAAACACCGCACAGGCCTTGGTGGGGGAGGCAACACATGGGAGTCCAGGGAACCTGGGGCAGCTGGAGCATCCCGGGAGCCGCAGCGCCGGCCATGGACATGCACCTCTGTGGGGACATGGGCAGGAGAGGGGGCGTGAGATGGACACTGGACAGAGCCCGCTGGACCTCCAGCCCAGAGAACAGAGGAAGGGGAGGTGCCTGCAAAGGATGAAGGAGCAGAAGGAAGACCAGAGGCCCAGGGCAGGGCTGACCCACTTGGCATTTGGTAGCAGGGAGGAGGATGAGAGGGCGTGTGGGAGGGGAGGCTGTGAACCTGCGACTGGATGGGGACATCCCGCCCCGGGCCTTCGCCCTGGAAGCTTGTTCACCTGCACTGTTCCCGTGACCCGGCACTGTTGCCTCTGAGCCCCGGGGCAGAGGACGGAGGAGGGTGATACGTGGGCAGGCTTCACTCTGACCGCTGACAGCGCACACTACCCCCTCTGGGCAGCCTCTTGCCCGGTGGGCGGGCCCCTTCCTGACCTCAGCTCCGCACAAGGGCTGCTCTAAGGCCAGCAGGGCGAACGGGTGCCGCTTACCGCCGGGGTCGCTGCCCGCCCCACGGGAGAGGTGCCAGCCCGCCCTGCCACCCCCAGGCACCACATCCACTACGTGATCCCTTACGACGGGGACCAGTCGGTGGTGGACGCCTCCGAGAACTACTTCGTGACAGACAACGTCACCAAGCAGGAGATCGACCTCATGTTGGGGCTGCTGCTCGGCTTCTGCATCAGCTGGTTCCTGGTGTGGATGGACGGCGTCCTGCACTGCGCTGTGCGCGCCTGGAGGGCCGGCCGGCGCTACGGTGAGTGAGGGCGGCGGGGGGCGCGCGGCCCGGCCCTTGCGTCCCACCCTACCCCACCGCGTCCCACCCGCCCCGGGCCCCGCCCCGCCGGGCCCTCCCTGGCCACGCCCCCGGCGCCACGCCCCACCAGAACCGGCCCCGCCGCGCCCTCCCGGACCACCCCTCCAAGGCCACGCCCCCTCGCCACACCACGCCCCCACCAGGGATCGCCTCGTTCCCTCCCAGGCCACGCCCTTATCGCCACGCCCCCGCGGTGCCACGCCTCGCCCACCCGCCCCACCGCAACCCTTTAGGTCACGCCCCCACCGGGTCACGTTCCCGCCATGGCCACGCCCCCACCAAGGCCACGCCCGTCGCTTCTCACCACGCCCCCTCCCACGCCGTGCCTCCGCTCGACCACGCCTCCAACACCGACCCGCCCACGCCTTTCCTTGGCCGCGCTCCCCACCCACCGCGCGCCGCCCACGCCTCCGCCCTGACCTCGTCCTGACCGCGCCCCCGCCCCGCAGACGGCTCGTGGACCTGGCTGCCCAAGCTTTGCAGCCTGCGGGAGCTGGGCCGGCGGCCGCACAGACCCTTCGAGGAGGCGGCCGGCAACATGGTGCACGTGAAGCAGAAACTCTACCACAACGGCCACCCGAGCCCGCGGCACCTCTGAGCCGCGCGCAAGACTCGCGGGGCCTTCGGCCAACGCGCCCACGCACACGGGACTGGACGGCCGCCCCGGGCCAGGGCGCCCGCGGCCGCCGGGCGTGTCCAGCAGAAGGTGCTGTCTCCTCTTCTTTTTATAAAGGGGGTCGGGGCGGGGCAGGCCGCCGGCCTGGGGGGAGGACCCCGGCCTCCCGGGCCGGAAAGGGCGCGGGGATCAGGGCGGCGGGCCCTGAGCGAGGGCGGGCGGGGGACTTGGGCACCTGTGCCGGCGGCCGGGACCACCTGCTCGCCCCCGCGCACTGTAGTCTCACCCGCACCTGGGCTGAGACCATGTCTGTTACTTAAACCCGGTTATTTCCTGTGCGCCCGGCTGCTTCTCGGGACCAGTTCTGGCGTAGGGAAGCAAGGCCGGGAGAGGGTCTTGGCAGGGAAGGGGCCGGCGCCCAGCCGCGCCCACGTCTGCACACGGGAGCATGTGCATGGGGCGTGTGCGTCCGCGGGCCGCAAAGGGGGTTGGGGGGCGGGGGGCAGGGGTCTGGTGGAGGCCCCGGCCTAGCAGCAATAAGGCCCCCAAGCCCCACTGCGGCAAGTGTGGCCACCCTGCCCAGGGCATCCCCGGTCGGGCGCCTCACTGTGACCCCCACCCCTGCTGGTCAGTAAATTCTCCAGAAAGCTCCAGTCTCTGCCTCTTCTTTCATCTCTGAACCTGTGACCCTTTCAAGCCCCTGCCCCTTGAATTAGCCATGAGATACACACATTGTGAGGTATCCTGTCAAGTTTTTATTGGATTCTGGATAAAAAGACCCCAACTCCAATGGATGAAGGGCCACAGATCCTGTGGGCTAGGACAGCGCCCCCAGCACTGGACATTCCTGGCCAGTGGGCCTCTGGCCCTTCAGGCACCACCACCGGTCGCTGGCAGCTAGTTCTTACCCTCTGGGTGTATCACAGTCAGATGTATGCAGGGCATGTCCCTCTCCCTAGTTCCGGGGGGAAGCAGCTCCCACCCAGCAGCACAGGGGCCTGCTCTGCTCAGCCCTCGCTTGCTGGGTGAGACTGGGCAAGGTCAGGCCCCTACCCATGCCCAGCCCCGCTCTGGACACAGATGCAGCAGCCGGCCACAAGAGCTTAGCCAGCACCTGAGAACCAGCAGTACCAGCTGGACCACTGTCCCTGCACATGGGGACAGCGCTTCCCCCCCAGCACTGGGCCTGGCTTAGAGACTCACATCTCCCAGCAGTGTCCTGGGGGTCAGGTGACGGCCCCAGTCTGGACCACCCAGCAAGCACCACCACAGCCTGAAGGGAAAAGCCCAGGGTACAGAGGAACCAGCCCTCCCACAAAGACGCTACAACTGCAGCTGCTCCCAAGCAGAGGCCTTTAATGCTGTGCTGGCCCTGACCCGAGGAATATTTAAAAATGCTGAGGTGGGCAGCTGCGTAGGCCCATCACTGGGGGAAGTGGGCATCTTGGTGCTTCTTCCTGGCAGGGCCACCTGACCAATGTGCCCCCTGGGTATCCAGGCCCAGCTCACTCAGCCTGTGTACTTGGGGTCAGGGGCTGGTCACCCTTAGGCCTGGCTCCCTCAGCCTTCAGCCACTGCATCTTCTGCTGGTGCTGCTGGATGGCATCCTGGACCCGGGCATCCATCATGGCCTCAGTGAGGAACCCATCCTCGGAGGCATACGCCATGGCCTGGCAGGGAAAGAGAATACTGATGCAGGGCATGCAGAGGGCTTACCTGCAGGGGAAAAAGGGTCTCCCAGCCCCAGGCTTTCAGACCCTGGGCCCCACCGGTCACCAGGAACCACCCACCTGCAGGACAGGGCCAGACCCAGGGATAAGGCAGCCTAGCTGGCCCCACCCATGAGCTCGCCTCTTGGAGATGCCCTCCAGAACCTGAAGGGGTGGCAGCGAAGACTGGGATGTTGAGTCCATTAAGAGGATTGCTGGCCCGTACCCTCTACCACAGGCCTGTGCTCAGTCTCAGGAGGGGCGCGGCCTCCCAGCAGAACACACACATGCCAGCATGCCAGCAGAACATGCTTTGCTCCCCTGTGTGTGCAGGAGTGTACACACATGCATGCGTGCTTACAAGGGAATCCACAGCCCATGGCAGCCACCATCCCTGCAATGCCCATGGCCCTGCCCACATCCCCAGTTGGCACGAGTGCCATGTTCTCGCATCACCGAGTTTCTCAATGACTTTCTAAAAATAGAAAGTCTGAGGCCAGCTGTCAGGAAGCAGCTCAGCACCCCCAATGCAGACCTGGAAGGCCCCTAATTCACAGAGAGCAAAACTACCCTCAGGGCCAGGGCACAGATAACAGAACCACCATAGGCTGGCGGGGGGGGAGGGGGGGAGGTCCATTCTGACACTGAGGGGAGGGCAGGACCCCTAGGAAGAGAGCTCCCCAGGAACCCCCAGCAATTCTAGTTTGGTCAGAAAGTAACCCGCTAGGCCCAACTGCCCCTGAACGCTCAGCACCCAAAGCAGCTGGAAGCTTCCCTGGTAGGAAGGTAGAGGGAGTGCAGGATCCCCTTCCAGAATCCCAGAGTATCTGAGCAGACATATCTGCCCAAGGGGGCCAGGATCCCTATTGAGGGACGGCTGGACTTAGCAATGGGCTTCCAAAGAAATGAGGAAAAGGGGAAACCAGTAACTTTACCATGGAGAAACCTGGCGGCACCACCTTAACCAGGTCAACATCCCTGTGATGTTGTACAGACGTCACGTGTCCCCTGTCAGGACGTGACCAGAAGGCACCTCATCTCTGGGGTCTTCTCCCAAAACCCACAATCTCAGTCTAACTGTGAGAAAAACATCAGAAGGACAATCTCTGTAACACCTGACCAGCACTCCTCAAAACTGCCAGGATCATCAAAAACAAGAGACATGTGAAAACTGTCACAGCCCAGAGGAGCCCAAGCAGACATGGCAACTGAACGAGATGGGGGACTTTGGACGGAGTCCTGGAAAACATCAGGTCCGAGGTGGAGTCCACAGTGACATGGCAAATGTGCCCAGTGAGAGGAGTCACACCACGGTGGGGAAGCTCCATGCTATCCTTGCAACTTTCCTGTGAGCCTGAAATTACTGAAACATAGCAAACTTCATTTAAAAAAAAAAAAAAAAAGGCAAGCCCTGGACTCAAGGATGATGCTTACAGGAAAATTAATCAACGTGATGCACCACGTTAATAGAATGAAAGACAAACCACACGACCGTCTCAATTGATGCAGAAAATGGCAGTTGCAACGTTCAACACCCTTTCTTGGTGCAAACAATAAACTAGAGATGGAGGAAAATTTCCTTAACGTTCTAAAGGTCATTTATGAACAACCCACAGCAAATATATTATCAATGGTGAAAGACTGAGAGCTTTTCCTCTGAGATAAGGAACAAGTCAAGGATGCCCACTCTCACCACTTCTATTCAACACAGTAGTGGAAATCGTAGCCAGAGCAATTAGGCAAGAAAAAGAAATAAAAGGGATCCAAATTGGCAGGGAAGAAGTAAAATTATCTGTTTGAAGATGATATATTCTTATATGTAGTAAACCCTAAAGATTCCCCTCAAAAGTTAAAACTAATAACTAGGGGTGCCTGGGTCGTTCAGTCAGTTAAGTGTCTGGCTCTTGATCTCAGGTCACGTCTTGATCTCAGGGTTGTGAGTAAAAAATAAAACTAATAAGCAAATTCAGCAAATCTGCAGGACACAAAATTAACACACAAAAATCATTTGTGTTTTGGGGCACCTGGGTAGCTCAGTCAGTTAAGCGTCTGCGCTTGGCTCAGGTCATGATCTCAGGGTCCTGGGATCGAGTCCCATGTCAGGCTCCCTGCTCCGCGGGCAGTCTGCTTCTCCCTCTGCCTCTGCCCCACCCCCACCCCCTGCCACTCGTGCTCTCTCTCTCTTGCTCTTGCTCACTCTCACTCTCAAATAAATAAAATTTAAGAAAAAAAAATGAATCACACCTAAATGTAAGACCTCAAATTACAAAGCTACTAAAAAAAAAAACCATAGGGTAAGCTTCCAGACACTGGATTTAGTGATGATTTCTTGTCTACGACACTGAAAGCATAAGTGACAAACAAAACTGACAAATTGGACTATATCAGAATTACAATCTTTTGTACAGGGGCACCTGGATGGCTCATTCGGGTGAGCGACTGCCTTCGGCTCAGGTCATGGTCCTGGGGTCCTGGGATCGAGCCCTGCATTGGGCTCCCTGCACATCGGGGAGTCTGCTTCTCCCTCTCCCTCTGCCCCTCCCCCCGTTTGTGCTCTCTCTCTCAAATAAAATCTTAAAATCTTTTATGCATCAAAATCTTAAAAAAAAAAGGGGGGGAGGGGGGCCACTCTGCTGGCTCAGTCAGTGGCGCATGGGACTCTTGATCTCTGGGTGGTGAATTTGAGCCCCATGTTGGGTGTAGAGATTACTCAAAAATAAAATCTTACAACAAAACAAAACAAACCTTTTGTGCATCAAAGGACATTACCAACCAAATAAAGAGTAAAAAAGCAACTCACTGAAGGCTAGGAAATAACTGTAAATCACATATCTGATAAAGGGTTAGTATCCACAATACATAAAGAACTCCTAAAACTCAACAGAAAACCACCTGATTCAAAAATGGGCAAAGGACATGAATAGACATTTCTCTAAGAAAACATATACATGGCCAAAAAGCACACAAGATAGCCACATCACTAATCATCAGGGAAAAGGCAATTCAAATCACAATGCGATCACTTCACATCCACTAGAATGGCTACTATCCAAAAAACAGAAAATAACAAGTGTTGATGAGGGGGTGAGAAACCAACTCGTGTGCACTTCTGGGGGGAATGTAAAGTGGTGCGACCACTGTAGGAAATGGCATAGCAGCTCCTCAAACATTAAAAACAGTTCATCACATGATCTAGGAATTTCACTTCCGGGTATATACTCAAAGGAATGAAGAGTGGGGTTTCATCTGCACACCCATGTTCACAGCAACCACCCAAATGTCCATCTCAATGGATGAAGGGATTAACAAAATGAAATATATCCACAACGGATTATGATTCTACCTTAAAAAGGAAGAAATGCTGACACATGGTACAACATGGATGGACCTTAAGAACATTATGCTGAATGAAATAAGTCAGTCACAAAAGGACAAATACTGCATGGTTCCACTCACATGCACTACCTAGAGGAGTCACATTCACAGAAAGTGGAAGTGCAGGAGCCAGGAAATGGGGGGGTGGGGGATGGCGGGGTGGTTAGTGTTTAACAGGATGACATTTCAGCTTAGGAAGATGAAAATGTCCTGGAGACAGATGGTGCTGATGGTTGCACAACCATGTGAATGTACTTAATGCCATTCATCTGTGTACCTAAAAATGGTTAAAATGGTAAATTTTGTTTAAAAAATAATGCTAACAACGCGGTGAATTCCCACAACCAAGTGGTAAGAGGCAGCAGGAACTCCATTGAGAAAACCATCGTAGAAGCAGCATGGGCTTCAGGGAACAAGTGCATGAGGGCCCCCCAGGCAGTCCAGCCTGGAAGGAGGGGCAGGACAGGCAGGAACAAGCCCAACAACCAGCTCTGAAAATCACCATCCAAAAGGCAGGAAGGGGGCCACCATCAGAACTCCACCATGCTGGCACCCTGACCCGGGACTTCTGCCTTCACAACCTTGGAAAATGAATGTCTATGTTTAGGCCCCCTGGGCTGTGGTACTGTTAGAGCAGCCCAAGCTGACAGACATCCTATCCTCCACCCTGCTGATTATGGAAACAGAGCCAGCGTCATGAGGCCTCGGTCCTGAGTAAGGGCGGCCCGGAGCAGAGCACCCACTGATCCAGGTGGGGACACAGTTTACAGTCTGGAGCTGTTACAGCACATAGCCCAGCTCACTTTGACTAATACAGTCCCTCTGTGTATCCAAGCTACCACATTCAAATCCAAGTAGATGCCTAATTAACAAACACATGTTCACTTAACAGCACTGTTATGTTTCTTGTGGCTGGATTGTCAGGTAGCCCCAGACAGATCTGAGCGCAGGCCCCACAGAGGCCATAATGCCGACACAAGGCCGAGGGCTGGCCGGCGGACAGGAGCTACTCGGCACCTCCACCTGATAGGGCTTTTCCCCTCTCAGCAATCACCAACCTGCAAATGCTTTCTGGATGTCTGCACCCAGGACTCCTGGGGGTCAACCAGCTCTCCTGCCCTGGGGGGTGGGGGTGGGGGCCCTGTGGACATCTCAGGAGGAAACTGGGTGTGGGGAATGACAAGAACCACTCTGGGCCGTGTGCCTTGGGCCACAGCACAAGGATAAAGTCAACTCAACCCATGTGCTCTATGCTGCCCTCAAGACCCCACAGCAAACCCGATCATGCATGGAGCAGACAATCCTCAACACCGACGGTCTCCATCTGGTGAAGAGCTAGGAAGGAGATGCCCAACCCCTTATCAGATCAGATTCACTCCTTGGTTCCTCATCTCATTTGCCCTCTGGTGAGCCCACCTTTGGCTCATGGGATGCTCCATGTGCCCCTGTGGTCCCCTATCCCCCAACTACAGAATCGCCTGCCCCAAATGTGCTAGGCCCCAGCTTGGGACAGACTCCAGAGGTTCCCAAGACATCAAGCCTGAGCCTGTGGGACCTTGATGCCCATGTGACACTTGGCTCATTTCCAGGAAACCCCACCTGATTTCAGAGCTCTATCTGATTTGGACCAAAACCACAATGACAAGGAGGTAGGCCATAATACCCAAAGCTAGTGACGTCTCCACACCCTCCCTGCGTGCGTGGGGTGGGGGGGGGGGGGGGAGGCAGAAGCAGGTGGTGGCTAGAATGCAGGACAGGGCATGACATCTGTGTGCAGAAAACCCTTCAACAGAAACACCCTGGGGGGTGGGGGGGGAGCAGGGGCCAGCACTGGTTACCTTCCAATGACTCAGTATTTCCCAATTGGTCAAGCTCACACCTGTAGTAGGGAGCACGTCCCCAGCTCACCTGCCAGGCCACAGCAAGCTGGGAGATCTCCCGGCCCGACATGCCCTCCGTCAGGCATGCAATCTCCGAACACTTCCTCCCGTAGTCAAACTGAGCTAGCTTCAAGCGCCTGTGAAGGAGAAATTCCCACGTGGTGCTCCCGTGTGGAGTATAGGATGTCTGTCAGGTCTGGCTAAAGACCAGGACAATCAGTCAAACACCCATGGAAAAGGGGCACCTGGGTGGCTCAGTTGGTTGGGTGACTGCCTTCAGCTCAGGTCATGATCCTGGAGTCCCGGGATCGAGTCCCGCATCGAGCTCCCTGCTCGGCGGGGAGTCTGCTTCTCCCTCTGACCCTCACCCCCTCACGCTCTGTCTCATTCTCTCTCAATAAATAAAATCTTTAAAAAAAAAAAAAAAAAAACCACCCATGGAAAAAAGGACTCAGAAACTCAGACCACAACCAGTGTTTGGACTGTAGTCAGGCCAGAACGGGCCACTGGGAGGCTGGGGTGGGGGTGGGGGTACTGGGGCCAGCCGGGTGCAAAGGAGAAAGGAAGCCCAGATAGTGGAACGCAAGGGCTCCGGCAACAGAGGGACAGACGGGCAGGCAAAGCCCGAACTAGAACAGAACACGGCTCTCACTGCCACCAGCGACAGGAGGGATTCAGGTCAGTGCTGCTGCGAGATCCGGCTCCCTGGAGATGGTTAAAAATAGACCCGCCTTTGCCTATATGGAACACTCTGGACAGAGCAATGAGTGAGGGTGGCCGGGACAGAATGCGGAGGGCTTCCCCATCGCCTGGTGACTTCTACAGAACGGGGGCCTTGCTATGTGCTGGTGAGGGGCCCCGGCTCCCGGGAGTCGGGCTGAGTAGTGAACAACGGGGAGTCACCTCCGAGACTGCCACGACCACCTCAGAGTGAACAAAGCTCAGCCAAGGTCTGCAACCACCACCACAGCCCCTCACTCTCCAGGGCCTGACTGCAGCCTCCACTCCTCAAAAGCCCCAAACTGTTAAGAGACTTCACGTAGCAGAAAAGGATGGAGATGCTAGCTTGTTTGTGATGACGGGCCACTGAGTCAAAAACCTGGCAAAAAGCAGGAGGCACGGGGGCCAGCAGGTGTGTACCCCTGAACCCCATGTGGACCCACAGGGTTAGGATGGGAGTGTAGCACCGGGGCCAGGAGCTGGTGGGGTACAGAGGGCCCCCCAGTGCTCAGGCCATCAGCACACTTACTGCTTTCCTTCTGTGGCTGGCTTCAGAACGTACTTGTCGAAATACATCCTCACCAGGCGCTCCCGCTCCTCCCGCTGGGGCAGGTCGAAGCGGACCATCTCGTCAATGCGGTCGTTGACGGCCCAGTCAAACTGCTCGGGCTGGTTGCTGGCCAGGACCAGCATGAACCTGAAGCCAGCACAGAGCAGGGGCTAAGGGGCTGCCCGACCTGGGCGCTGGCCCCCAAGGCACGGAGCCTCTTAAACCCACACAGGACAATTTTCTAGGAGAATCTATTTGGCGGTTTTTTGTTTTTTTTTTTAAAGACTTTATTTATTTATTTGAGAGAGAGAATGAGAAAGAGAGAGCATGAGGGGGGGAAGGTCAGAGGAAGAAGCAGACTCCCTGCTCAGCAGGGAGCCCGATGCGGGACTCGATCCCAGGACTCCAGGATCACAACCTGAGCTGAAGGCAGTCGCTTAACCAACTGAGCCACCCAGGCACCCCTATTTGGCAGCTTTTTAACCTGAAAAACCCAGGAAGGCCCAGCACTGCCCTCTGCTACCCATCCCTCCCTCGAACACCTCTCCACTGACCAAGGGCCCAGCCTGATGGGGTGGCCATTTAAGCTCTGCTGTATGGAGGAACAGGGACCCCACGGTCTGAGACCTCTGCCCCTCCCCAACCTGAGCTGCAGGGTCTGGGGTTCAGCTAGTTGAGCAGAAGGGCCAACTCAGCAGGAACCTGGCCCAGACTCTCAGGGAGTCTGAGTAGGGGCGGGGGTCTCTGCTGGCAGTAGCCATGGCAGGCAAGGGGGAAGCATATGACTGGGGGGCCACACAGCTGACTGGCGGGGCTAGGTGCCCCCTGGATGACTAGTGGGCACAGGACTGGGGGCCCTCAACAATGCAAGAGGGCAAGATGAGGGGATTCAGAAGCAGCGAGCCCCTTTCCAGAGCAACCTATGCGCCAGGGCACCTGGCCGTAGGGTGACCACCCCTACAGCCCATCAATGGAGGGCCAGCAGAGATGCCAAGTGCAGTGACCTGTGGGCAAGGACTTGCGCCTGGCTCTCCTGAGACTCCCCAGCACATCTCCTCAGAAGTCTCCACAAAAACCCCCCTGCACCCCGACCGGCCCTTCCCATCGCCCAGGCAAGTGTGCATGCCCTGTTCCAGCCCCGCCCCACAGCAGCCGTGTGAGCTCAAGCAGAGCCTCAGTTTCCCTCTGCAAAGGGACTTCGCACCGGCGGGTGGCCCTCACTTGCTGCTGTGCTGTCCTGTCCGGTGCAGGAATGCGTTCAGGGTGGCCCTGAGGTCCTCGCTGATCTTCTCCTGCGGACAAAGTTCTGGCATCAGATGGGAGGCCGCCGGGGGAAGTTAAACAAAGGCGCCACTCCATCCCTCTGAGAGCCCCACACAACAGGGTCTCCATGAGACTTAACTTCAAGGAAGACTTTAAAGACGCCCCGGGATCAATTCCTGCTTTTCAGACCAAATTTATGAAGAAAGTGCAGCTGAGGAGCAGGTCTGGGTCAGACATCATTGAGTGACCAGCAACCTCCCCGTAAAGCACAAACGCGGCCGCCGGACACCACTCCTGACCGCTCACCTACAGCCGGCTGGGCCCAGCAGGCCAGATAGAAGCTTCCAGAATACTCACAGTCGCTCGCTTCCTGAGGAAGGCGTCCGCTTCATCCACAAAGAGAAGGAGGCTGTGAAGGGAAAAGGATGAACAAGAAGTGGGTGAGGGCCGCCCAGCTGCACGCTAAGGCGCTGAGCATGCTAAAACTAAACTCCGTTTCAGGAACACAAAGTGCCGGCTAACCTCAGTAGTGGTTGGGGACCCCAGACCCGACAGGGGAATGCCCAGTGCCGGTGCTCCGGGGAAGCGACTGGTTTGTGCCAAACATCCTAATTTGGCACTAAATTCAGTATCGGGGCTGGCAGCCGCTCGTCTTCAATGTGTTAAAAGCGAGGCTCCCGTGATGAGCACAAGCCACCAGGAATCTACTCCCGGGGTGAATTTCTCCCCTGGACTCCCAACCCCAGAGTATTCCAGCCTTGTGCACAACCATGGAGACAAGCTGCAGGGAAAGTCACCGACACCGCCCCCCAAACCCACCCCCCAGCTGGCGCTCCGGTGGCCGCTAGGAACCCGGGCCATGCAAGCGCATGCACGCAGGGGGCCATCCCAGGAGGGGCCCGGCTCACCCTCGCCGGCTGGTACTGGCCCAGTCGAAGACCTTGTGCATGGCAGTCACACCGTCCCGCCCCATGGGGGCCACATCCCCGCCTGTCATGATGGCATAGTCCATGCCTGAGTGCAGCGCAAGTTTCTAGGCGAGAGAGGGGCAGGGGTGGGGGTGGAGGGCAAAGCCTGTTTACTTTCCTCCCCTCCAAATGCACTGAGTCTGGCCCCCCACCAGGTACTGCTGGGATGCCCCCTGCCTGGAAAGCTGCCCCCCCACGTGGCCCATCCCTAAGAGCCACAGCTGCAGCCTCTGCCCACGGCACCCCACCCACCTGTGTGGCCGTGCGCCCTCACCTTGGCAAACAGGGTCTTGCCAGTCCCAGGAGGCCCGTACATCAGAATGTTCCTGTACAGGCTGTGGTTCTTCTTGGTGTTCCTCGTTGCTATGGCAATGTCCCGCACCCGTGCTTCCAGGCTGGGCTGCCAGGGGACATGGCAGGTTGGGGGACACTCTGCTGCCTGTCTGGCAGCCCCAAGAGGCAGCTTACCCCAGGCATTCTACTCTAGGAATGAAAAGCTGGGGCGCCCGGGTGGCTCAGTCCCTAAGCGTCTGCCTTTGGCTTGGATCATGGTCCCGGGGGCCTCGGATCGAGCCCCGCATCGGGCTCCCTGCTCAGCGGGAGGCCTGCTTCTCCCTCTCCCACTCCCCCTGCTTGTGTTCCTCTCTCACTGTGTCTCTATCAAATAAATAAAATCTTTAAAAAAAAAAAAAAAAAGATTCTCTCTCTCCCGGGGCGCCTGGGTGGCTCAGTCGTTAAGCATCTGCCTTCGGCTCAGGTCATGGTCCCAGGGTCCTGGGATCGAGCCCCGCGTCGGGCTCCCTGCTCCGCGGGAAGCCTGCTTCTCCCTCTCCCACTCCCCCTGCTTGTGTTCCCTCTCTCGCTGTGTCTCTCCGTCAAATAAATAAATAAATAAATAATCTTAAAAAAAAAAAAAAAAAGGAATGAACAGCAGCCGCATCCTGTAGAAAACCTCCATGGGCAGAAAAGCACCTCCCACCCCAAAGCCTATTACAGCCCCCAGATGGGCAGCACCACTTACACTGAGGACGACGCCCTCCAGTGCGTCCTGAGGCTTACTGAGGAGCCGCCTGCTGACCTATGGGGCGGGGGACACAACATGGGGACAGTCAAGCTTATCAGCAGAGCCCACGACCCAGGCACGGAGCGTGGGGAGCAGCTAGACTGCCACGTGGGAACAGAACTGCCGCGGCACTCACACTCCAGGCCACATGTGACGGGGCCCCACTCCCACTCTGGACGGGGGGCCTGCGAGGCTGTCTGTGCTACTGGCCTAGACGACAAGTCCGCAGCAGGGAACCCGACGTGGGGCTCGATCCCACAACACTGAGATCATGACCTGAGATGAAATCAAGAGCCAAATGCTTAACTGACTGAGCCACCCAGGAGCCCCTTCAGATCATTTACTGATTTAGGGGCACCTGGGGCACTCAGTCAGTTAAGGGTCTGCCTTTGGCTCAGGGGTCCTGGGATGGAGCCCCGCATCGGGATCCCTGCTCGGTGAGAAGCCTGCTTCTCCCTCTGCTCCTACGCCCCGCCCCCCCACCCCAGCTCATCCTCGCTCTCCCTCAAATAAATAAAATCTTAAAAAAAAAAAAAAAGATTCTTTACCGATCTTTATTTTCTCAGTTACCCACAGTGATCACTATGGAGATCCAGCCACAGCCTGTGGGAGGACATCAAGCCGGGCAGAAAGCCTGGCTCCCCTCGAGGAAGGAAGCTCACACTGTGCTGCTTCCAGCAACTTCTCTCACAGGACGATGGCACAGAGGAGCCCCAGGATTTTGTAAACAACCCAAAATCTACCCAGGGGGACAAGTCACATTAACAAATCCACAGAGGTGACCAAGTGGACTAGGGTGAGGATCTCCTCAGTGCTGATGTGGACAGGCTCCCAGAATAGCGTCAGAGAAAAAAAAGCCACAATCAAATCCAACATGCCGGAGAGAATAGACAGTATTTGGGTAAAAAGGGGAAAATGAAGACACGTGTTTACAACCTGGCTGAAATGCCAGAAAGAACTGGGAAGGACATGCCACTCCAGGGAGGACGGGGCCCACAATTACCTGCACGGGATGCCTCAGAGCCTCCAGCACGGTGATACGAGAGGTCTCCCTCACCAGGGACGGCTTCCCCAGCCGGGCCTCAATGTACCGTCCAGCAACAGATGTGGCGTTCTTGGCAGAATAGACTCCGACGGCCAGCAGCGTCAGCCCAGCTACCTAGAGCGGGGCAGCGGGAAGGCAGGCGGAACCCACCAATCCTGCACCAGGCTGTCAGCAGTCGGCACCGCGCCCTCCCCCCATCCCATCCCATGCAAGGTGACAGCAAGGGTCACAGAGCAGCGTCCTAGCTGGCGCTCAGTTTCGCATGACCGCAGATACTTCCAGACAGACGCGATATCAAAAAGCTTATCATAACCACCCTTTCTCAGAAAGCTACTGGAGGATGCACTCCAGTAGAATTAGGGAAGCTTCCAGGCAACAGGAGCCCCAGCTACGAAGAGACAGAGAGACCCTGAGGCTCAGAGGAGACAGACTGAACACTGTGGTGGAAGCACAATCACAGGGCAGGTGACCAAGAACTACAAGAGATTCCTGGAAAGTATGCCAACACCTGGAAACGAAACTGAAACGTCTTCCCTACAAGACAAACAGCCTGGCTGCTGCAGGGGGAAGCAAGGACTCTCTAAGACCACAGGAATGAAGTTCCAGGAGACCAGGTGGTGACTACAGTGACAGGAACAAGAGGCCTGTGATGGGGGAGGTGGGGCTGGGCCGGCCCCAAGAATCCAGCAACCTCTGACATCGCCCAGCGCTCTCCAATGACCACCCCTCCGTGAGTCTACCCAGCTTGCTGGGAAGGTAAACGCTTGACTCATGAGCAGCTGATCAAATAGGAAGGATGGCCAAGGGGCATTTTCCTGCTCAGCCTGTCCTGTGCCTGGATTCCCCACCAAGGAGCTCCTGTCAGGGGGCAGGCCAGGACTGACTGTCAGCCCACAACACTGCCCCAGGCAGGTGAGGATCCCAGACTGAAGATGGACGTGAGAGATTCAACAGAGATTCAACATAGATGTTTACAACAGCTGGAAAAGTCTGTAAAGATCTGAGTGCACAGGGTGCTCAGACCACACGAGCAGTCAGAACGCCTTTAAAACACTCTGGGGGGAGGGGTTGCCTGGGTGGCTCAGTCGGTTGAGCATCTGCCTTCGGCTCAGGTCGTGATCCCAGGGTCCTGGGATGGAGCCCCACATGGGCTCCCTGCTCAGCAAGGAACCTGCTTCTCTCTCTCCCTCTGCCCCTCCCCCACCTTGTGCTCCCTCCCTCCAATAAATAAATCAAATCTTAAAAAAAAAAGAGCCAGCAGTCTCACTAGCTGCTGGTTTCCTCAACTGGCATCCTGGCCCTCCCCCGGTAGTCCAGTCCCTGCTTTCCTTGAGGCACAGCCTGACCTCCCCTGCTGCTTCTCACTGTCTCCAGAAAGAGGCTAGAACTATGCCCAAAGCAGGGCACTTGCAGAAAGGGCTTCAGAAGCCAGCAGGCCAGGAATGTGGGTGCACAGGGACGCTCACGGTCAGCATGGTTACTTGTCTCACCCTTTGTTAGGGCATCAGTACCACGTGAGCAAGTGCCCGGCCCAATGCTGACATTAGGAAGTACTTGAAGAATTGGTGGGCTTTTTGGGAACCAGTCCTGGCTGAAGCCCTCCCCTCTACCCTGAGTGCTAAGCAGCCGTGTGGCACAGCACAGACCACAGGGCCTTAGAACGTGTGCCTGGAGTCCTACAGCCTTGTTGGCTGCCCTCCGCCTCCCGCTAGAGGGTGGGAACCCTTACCGGAGCATGGTTTAAAGGGGTTCATGGCCACATCTCCGGGGCGCCCCTGGAGGTTTAGCTGGGCCCCACCCTTGAGGCTGCCAGGCAGATTTCCAGTTACGCTTTCCAAAGGGCAGCACTTCTAAGGAAGGGGGAAACTGAAGCTCTAGCACCTCTTCCCACATCGTCCAGCCCAAAGGTTAAAAAACCTACCGCCAGTGTTAACACTGAATTGCTCCCTGCGCCCCACACCCAGAGGCCGCACCGCATCCGGTTTTCACAGCAGGGGGGCGGGAGGGAAGAGAAGCAGCGCATGCTTACACCTTGGACCTGCCTGGCACACCTCCCACCACTGAGTGCAGGCACACGACCCAACGGCGACCCTGACACAGGCCACAAGCAGGAAGACGCAGCAGCAGTGTTTACCGTGGCTGTCACTTTGTCCCAATCTGTCACGAAGGTACGGAATCCTTCCCCAAACAGGGTGCCGGCTGTCCTGCAGAGGAAGCAGCGATGTGACCGGGCAGAACGATCTAGGCCCTTGGCTGGAGAAAGGGCAAGGGCACTGAAGGTCAGCCCTGAAGGTCAGCACCCGGAGGACCTGCTGAGAGGCCGCCTCCTGCCAAGGCACTGACCGAGGGCCTCCTGGCACACGTGAAGGGCTGTGCTAGGGGCCTGTGGGGACCGGCCCTCACCGGATGGACTCCAGGATGGTCTGGCGGTGCTCGGCAGCCTTCAAGCGGATCTGCTCACGAATTATGTCCGCATTCTCGCGCTCCGCCTTGGCCCGAGCCCGGGCCTCAGCCTCTACCCGCAGCATCTCGTTCTTGTGCCGCAGCTCCATCTCCCGTTCCACGGTGGCTGCCCAGGGAAAGGGCAGGAGGAGGGTGTTCAGCCCACGGCCCCCTAATCCTTCCAGTGAGGCCCAGGCAACCCTCCTCCCAGACCCTGGGGGAATGCCCGGCCTGCCTAGGCTTCTGCTACAAAGTCCCAACCAAGGAACGCAGAGCTCCTATCGAGAGTCTTGGAAATGTTGCTTGGGGATCAAAGTGCCTGAAGCAACGTGTATCCATGCCTACAGCCTGCTTTCCCCAGGGGCCTTTCTTGAGCCTAGGGCAGCTCCAAGGACATAGCCCCCAAAGCCCAACTCTACCTCGCCGCATGGCCTCCTGCTTCTGCACCGACTCCTCCTGCTTCCGTAAATTCTCCTCATTGAGAAGTTGCTGAGAAGCCACAGGGGAAAGGGAAAAGCTTTCAAAATTAGTAAACTGATCTGGGGTGCCTGGGTGGCTCAGTCAGTTGAGCATCCAACTCTTGGTTTCGGCTCAGGTCATGATCTCAGGGTGGTGGGATGGAGCCCCCGGGGGCTCCAAACCTCTCTGGGAATGATGCCCTGGGGCCTACACACTCCACAGCCCTTGACAGGCAGGTCTGAACCCCACCCAGGACATATGCACACATGCATGGGGTGGGTGGGCGGCGCAGCAGCTCCCGCCTCTAGCACAGTTCCGCCATAGGATAGACCTCTGGGCACCTCTAGTCCAGACTCACAGCTGTCCTCAAAACATTGTCTTTCCCCTGTTAAATTTACGTTTTTAAAAGAAATTTTATTTAAATTCTAGTTAGCATACAGTGCAATATTGCCCTCACCAGAATTCGGTGGTTCATCACTTACATACAACACCTGTACCCATCACAAGTGTCTCCTTCATCCCCGTCGCCCATCTAGCCCCTCCCCCACCCCTCCCTCAGCCCCTCCCCCACTCCCTCCCTCCAGGGACTCTCAGTTTGTTTCCTATCATTCAGAGTCTCTTATGGTTTGTTTCCTTCTCTCCTTTGCTTTCCTCCCTTCCCGTGTTCATCTGTTTTGATTCTTAAATTCTGCATATGAACGAAATCACGCTGTCTTTCTCTGACAGACTTATTTCACTTAGTCCAATATATTCTAGCTCCATCCGTGTCGTAGCAAATGGTAAGGTTTCATGCTTTTTGATGGCTGGGTTTCCTTGGAATGCCCAAACAGGTACAAGCATTTGGAAACCACCTCTACCATGAACTTGTCACAGCCAGGTTCCCAGGTTCTCAGAAGAACCCTCACCACAGCCAGAGCCTGGAGGCCCGTGTGTCCCGTGTGTGTGTGCATCCCTGGGACCTAGCACCTACCGCTGGTAAAACAACTCTGAATTCTGGCCCAACAGCTGCCCCCAAATATGCCTGTACTCTCGGGGAGGACAGAGGCAGCTCCCCTCCCATGCAAATGTGCTAAGCTCACCTGCTGCTTCAGCTGGTCCTCATAGCGCTGCCGGGCCAGCTTGTCTTGGTACTGGGCCCTCTAGGGAGGAAGAGGGCAGTGTGAATACAGCTCAGCTGAAAAAGCTGGTGGACGGCCTGAAACCCACATCTGAATCCAGACTTTACTGGGTGCTGGGCTCCCAGATAAGCCACCCACCTCTACCTGCTGTTAATGAGCACACACGCTTGGTACATGTGTGCTCCCCGTCACGCTCAGCACTGAGGGATCCATGGGCTTTTGATATTTGCACAAGGTCATCCCAGAGTCTCGATGGGTAACAGACCCAGACTGAATTTTGGGACCATGGTGTGCCCCAGCAGCGCTCCACCCTGGTCACCCTGTGCCCGTGGGGCCATGTGGTCCTTACAGCCTGGTGCTGCCTCGTCTCCTCACTCAGAGTCTTCCTCCTTTCTTCAGCCTGCACGCGGATCTGCTCACTCTTCAGCTGCTCCACAGCGGCCTCGTATTCCTACAGAATATACCAGTGGTTGCAAGTCCAGAGCTGGTGGGGCCTCCCTCTCAGGACTCTGAGGCTCAGGGCTCACACTGCCTCAACAACCCTTTCCCAGGTAGGCTCCAAAGGGGCTGGACAGGAGCAGGAGGGGCATCCAAAAAACACAGCCTAGACCAGCACCCCACATGCCCGTCAGCTCCCAGCTGCATGGGCACCAAGGCCCAGGACAACCCAGACCACAAGTAGTGAAGTGCCAGGAAAACAGGGCTGGGCCCCAAAGGAGCAAGATGGTCTCCTGGGGTGTCTGTCACTCCCTTCCCCAACATTGTTTCCATGGTGGCTTATGTCACGTGCTCACTTTTGTTGTTTTTTTTTTTTTTAAAGATTTTAGTTATTTATTTGACAGACAGAGACACAGCGAGAGAGGGAACACAAGCAGGGGGAGTGGGAGAGGGAGAGGCAGGCTTCCCGTGGAGCAGGGAGCCCGATGCGGGGCTTGATCCCAGAACCCTGGGATCATGACCTGAGCCAAAGGCAGACGCTTAACAACTGAGCCACCCAGGCGCCCCAAATAAATACAGATTTTTAAAAGACTATTTGAAAGAGAGCGAGCGAGGGCACAAGCAGGGGGAGGGGCAGAGGGAGAAGCAGACTCCCCAGTGAGCAGGGAGCCTGATGCGGGGCTTGATCCCAGGACCCTGAGATCATGACCTGAGCCGAAGGCAGACGCTTAACGACTGAGCCACCCAGGCGCCCCACGTGCTCACTTTTGGACTACGCTTTACAACAGCCAACGATGGACGGCAGAGCCTGTGTCTTTTCTATGCTTGCTATGTGCTCAGCATAAAGGTCCTGCCGAATGCAGAGAAACCAGGTAAGAATCTCCCTTGGGGAGACCAGATGGTCCTCACCCACACCAGCCCTTCCAGGTGGTTCTGCTGCAAGAACTCAGGCCACAAACCCAGCGCATCTTTGACCTCTTCCTGTTTCCCTCTTAACCACAAGCAAGAAGGCAAATTCAAGAAAGGAGATGTCTGAGGAACCCGCCCTGTGCCCACCGCCCACATGCACTTTCTCTTTGCAGGTCGTCCCTCCGCCACAGGGATGTGGCCTACCTCGGCCAGCACCAGCCCCACTACTCACTTTGAGCTTGGACTGTTGCTCCAGCTGCAGCGTCTGCTCCTGCATCTGTGCAAGACTCAGGGCCTCCTTGGCATGTCCTGTGGGGGAGAGGGAGAGAGTGGGTATTAGGACACTTGGGCACCAGGCAAGCATTCCTGTGTGCCAGGGGGCTTTCAGAGAGGCCACAGCTCACCTCGACCAGAAAACACACGTGCCCACCCTCATTCCTGGACCAGATCTTGTTTGGTGATCCCTCCCTCCGAGACCACTGCCCCCTTTTCCTCACCTATGTCTGCTCCACTCCCAACAGAAAGCCCCACATACAAGACCTTACCCCCCCAGCAGCTGTCACGTCCCAGAGAGCTATCAGAAAGGCTGCCCCACGCTAGTTGAGAGTAGGAGGGTCAACATGGCCGTCACGGTCCCGATTAAACAAAAAGCAGCCTGTAGCTAGAATACCTTATTTTTCGTAGTAGGTATATTTCTCTTAAGTCCCCGATATCTATTATTATTAACCTGCTATCAAACACATGCGAGTAGTACAATGAATAGGAAGTAAACAAGTTAAAAATAAGCCAATGCACACAGAATGATGGCTCTTCACAGACCTTGTGTTACAAACACACACATTATAAGGGTTTTCTGTGTGTATTTTATTCGTAAGGTGCAATTCATATCCACCAATACTTGAGTGTTCTGAAAAAAAAGCTAACTTCTGGTGCTCTCCTAGCCAAAAAGCCCGTGCATCTGGCTTCTCAAATATTTTGGTGATGACACAGTTCTCCCATACATGAGATTTTACTATAAAGAAATATCCTAATACGTAACAGTATGGAAGGAAAGTAGGGAATCCCTGTGAACCCAGCTCCCTGATAAAACAATGTACCTGGTTTTCTCCCTTTGTGTACCACACATCTATCCTTCCACCTGAGCCCCGTGACCTTACTTTCTGAAGCCTTCGAAGTAAGTTGCAGACCCCAGTACCCATCACGCCCAAGCTGCGGCAAACGCACCATTACCTAGAGCATGATTTCTGTGTGCAGGTCTGTGAGCACCCTCACACGCTGAGATGGACGGGGAGGAAGCTGCGGTATCTGATGGTCCACTAGGGCCAGCGGTGTGGAGAGCACATAGTGCCTGAGCCTGGGAAGGACCTTCAGAGCCAGTCAGGATCGGGCTGACACGGCCTCCCACACCTCACTACAAGGCTCTCCCCTGGGTCTCTGGCGATCGGAGGCACAGGAGCCCGAGGAGAGGCAGCACAAAGGCACCAGGGTCCCACATCCTGCCCCGTAAACTTGGGAAGCCACAAAGCCAAGGCTCGAACAGACTCTAGGAGCCCCTTCTGAGCAGGAGGGAGTGAAAGCACAACAGTGCTCGTCCTGCTGCAGCAGATAGGAATGTGGGTGCCTCAGGGCAACAATGCTGAGACCAGGTCCCAGCTTCCCTTGTCACTCACAGCATGACTTTAGTCAGCCAGGTTAACCTCACCTGAAAATGGGGCAATTAGAGATCCCTCAGCCACTGACTCGAGAGAGAGGAAAATGTGAGAGCAGGTAACCTTAGCACAGCGCCTGGCACCCACATGTCCCACTAATCACAAGCTACAATTTCAACACTACCAAGGGTAACTTACCACCTTGAAATCATCTAACAGGAGCTGTGCATTCCAAAGCACTAATGTAGCTCCTACTACAGGCAAGGGACTCTTTTACACCTCCACCTTCATGGAGTGTACAGACACATGGACTGGAGCACTCAGAGAGCTCAAGGCCAAATGTGCTGCTCTGACCTCCAAGGAAGGCCCAGAGACTTAGGGGATGAAGGAGCATCAGGCTGGACCCAAAGGACAGAGCAGGCGGTCATACTACAGGGAGCAGCTGAGGGCATCTTGGTTTGCCTGGAGAGAGCAGTGAGTACCAAGAAGACAGGTTTTGGAGAGGGGCTGTTGAGCAGAGAGGCAAAAGGCACCCTGGGAAGAAGGGGTTGGGGACAGGAAGAGGTGGTTCAGCAAGGCAAAAGCTCTCCCACTGGCCAGTAATTAGGCCAGGAAGGATGGCAGGAACAAAATGAAGTAGAGGGGCTCCAGGCTAGCTCAGCTGGATGGGCATGCGACTCGTGATCTTGGGTTTGTGAGTCTGAGCCCCCCCGGTGGGTATAGAGATTACTTAAAATATAAAAAAAATTTTAAAAATTAAATGAAGGGCACCTGGATGGCTCAGTCATTAAGCATCTGCCTTCGGCTCAGGTCATAATCCCAGGGTCCTGGGATCAAGCCCCACATCAGGCTCCCTGCTCCACGGGAAGCCTGCTTCTCCCTCTCCCACTCCCCCTGCTTGTGTTCCCTCTCTTGCTGTGTCTCTGTCAAATAAATAAATAAATAAAATCTTTAAAAAAAAAATTAAATGAAGTAGAGCTCACACTTAGAACAAAATCATTGGATGTAGGGCGCCCAGGTGGCTCAGTTGGTTAGGCGTCTGCCTTCAGCTCAGGTCATGATCCAAGGGTCCTGGGATCGGGCCCTGCATGGGGCTCCCTGCTCAGTGGGGAGCCTGCTTCTCTCTCTCCCTCTGCTGCTCCCCCTGCTTGTACTCTGTTGCTCTCTGTAAAATAAATAAAATCTTTTTTTTTTTTTAAGATTTTATTTATGGGTATGGTCCCCCCAGACAGTGGCCCCTGGGGGCCAGGTGGAGAATATTCTGGGGGAGTAGCTGTGGGGCACCTGGTACCAAAGACATGGGAGCTATTCAGAGGCATGATCAGATGAGGAAGAGAGGCCCCTTAGCTGCCTCCCCTCAGGCACACTCAAGGCTATTCACAAAGGCCCCCATAACTGCAAGGATTTGGGGATAGTAGGATTCAGCTTCCAAAAGTGGGAAAACTCTGAAATTCTGTGTACGATTGAGTTAATGAAATGTCACAGGAGCTGGGGCAGAAAGGTGCCACCCCCACTAAGCCCTTAACAACAAATTGGGTCACATGTTAAAAGTCTGTCATCATCTGAGGTGCCTTGATGCCCAGCCCAAAGTGGGTTTCTCAACCAACCCAATAACTGAAATTACCTTGCAAATTCAATACACCTAGTCTGAGAAGGATGGTCTTCCAGCTAGGCCTAAGTAAACAGGCCATCCTAAGCCCAGGCCCAAATATCCAGATGTTTTTAATGTCCCTCTGGGGATCTGAGAGTCAGGCACCCTTGCACCAGGATGTTCCTGCAGCCCCCTGGGGAAGGGCAGGGACTGAACCACAAAGTGCCAGGCCTCTCCCTCCTCAAACAGATTCTCCTTTATACCTGTTTATAACATGGCTTCTTAATACAGCCTCCTCTGAAAAAAGGGCATCTCTGCTTAAGCAGAAATCTGAGAACTACTGTGTCCTTTCAATCAGTGTTTATTCGCTGTCTTCTACATTCTAGGTTCTCAAACACTTAAGACTATATCCTAGAACAAATCATTAAGCCAATAAGACAAAAGATGGGAGGAAAGGAGGTAGGATTAGTGAAGGTCCGGCCAATTACCGTGCCTTGAGGGCCCTAAGTCAGGAAGGCTACCTGGAGGGACCAGGACAGACTGACCTGCATTGCATTACAGACCCCTTCAATCTGAACGCTAATGCTTTTCAAAAATAAGCACAAAGCTGCTGTATTTTCCATAAAACCAATGGCCCTCAACTGTACTTCCCTTCTCAAATGGACAATTGCTAACACCACACACGGACTGGATCTGGCCACGCTTTGGCCACGTGGAGGCAGCAAGAGGCCCAAGGAGCTTCCCTACTCGACAGTAACTGAAGACCAGGCTCCAGCCCGGGCACCTGCTACCTGTGACTTCTCAAAATCCCATCTGCACCAGTTCCTCACTGAAGGACGCTCGACAGCTTGGAAGGTGCCGAGGGTGCTGGTATCCCCAACCTCCCCGCACGCAAGGTGGCTTTGGCCAGGTTTACTCCTGTAGACCAGTTTCCCCACCCGGCAAGTGGGACTGCAGATAGCCGCCTATCCCTCAGACGACTGCGGAGCTAAATGCGCCCTAGGACCCGGCATGCCCGGAGGCTCGGTGGACTGGCTCTCCGTGGAGGAGCCCCGAGCTCCCCTGGCCCCACCCCAGACCGGGCCCCACCCTCGCCGCCGCACTCACGCGAATGCTCCAGCTCTCGCGCCGCCTTGGCTGCGCGCTCCAGGCCCGTGGGGTCAAAGTTGCTCCATTTGTCCTTGGGCGCCGGCCGATCCCCCGCGCCACGGTCCCCGCCGCCCTCGGCCCCAGGCTGAGCGGGCGGCAGGGACAGCGGTGGCCCCGTGCCTTCGCCCTTGGGACCCTTGATCCCGAAGAGCCACGACATGGCGCGCGACCGCCGCGCGGCGCGGCAGCCGCCGGGAGCCGAAGCCGAGTTGAAGCGCGCGGATCGGGGCAGCCTCCACGCGCCGCGAGCCGGTGGTCAGAGGTCCTGCGCAGGCGCGACAACGCCTCTTCCTCCCAGGCGACGGAAGCGCGTGAGGGCCGCGTACCGTGCGGCCTCCTGACTGGCCGCGGTTACCGTGACGTCACCGGCATCGTCGCCAGGATTGCCCAAACTGGCTTTGGGGGCGGGCCGTCGAGGGGCGGCCGAAACGCCTAGTTACGGGGACCGATCAGGGACAAAATGGGTTGGGTGCATGTGTGCCCTTGTTTACGTCATTTCCTGGTTAGACGTCAGTTCTGTGTCGCGTTGCCGTGGGTTCCCGCAGAATCCCGACGAGGCGGAGACGGAGAGGCAGGTGCCGGGGAGCCGGGGCGGGGGTCCTTGGTACGCGAGGTCCCGGCGACAGGGCGGTGAGCCCCGGACGGAGGGAGCGGCCGCCGGAGGGAGAGCCTGCGGAAAGCGGCTGATCCGCGAGGGAAAATCAATCCGGGGCAGGCGCGGGGAGGGGCCTCGACTCCGCGCCCCGGACCCGCCGCCCGCGACCGAGCCGCTGGGGCCCCTGGAGGGTTGAGGCTGCGCTCAGTGGGTCTGGGTGCTCGCGCACGTAGTCGGCGCTTAGTAAGATGTTAGAAGGGTAGAAACGCAGTCGTTGCCCGTCCCCTAGAGCCGCCATCAGGTTGAAGAGCCGGCTGGAGAACAAGCGCGCCCCGGCCTCCTTTTAGGTATCTCAGCAAGCCACAGTGGTCCGTGCTCGCACGATCCTTTGTATCACTCCGGAGTGGCTCACAGGCTGGCTCAGTTGGTTGAGCATCCGACTCTCGATTTCAGGGTCATGAGTTCAAACCCCGCACTGGGCTCCACACTGGGTGTGGAGGCTACTTCAAAGTGGCTCACAACTGGAGGGAGACGGATCTCAACCCCAGAAGCGTGGAAAGACAGAGCAGCCCCTCCAAAGTCCCACAAGAGGGCGTCCTTGCTGGAGGAGGGGTCCAGTCTTCTGGGGCACCTCCAAAGGCCACGTGCCTGCTTCCGGGACAAAGGGGCAGGCTGACCCCGCCTTGGGCAGAGGGAGGAAAGGATGGGCAGAGCCAGCGTTGCTCTAGAACCCACAGTACCCAAAGCTAGCAAAGTTCGCTTCTAGGGCCAACATCCAAGTTGCCCCTTTAGTCTTTCCTTGATGGAATTGGTTGAGTTCCCAGAATTATATGGAGTTGCCCCCAGTGGACTGAAAACAGTTTTAATGCTGAATAAAAATAGGGGAAAGAATTAAAGATGATTCTGTGATCTTTCACCCTCAAATGAAGAGAAAGCCAAATGAGTTTCCCAGCCAGATGCCGCCCCCCCTCCCCCACACCAGTGGCCATCAAGGTTTTTATGGATTAGCCACAAACTATATACTTCCCACAGCCCCCCTAGCAGGGCTCTGCTGCATGAAGAAAAGGAAATGGGTAAGATACAGGAAGTCCTTGTCCAAACACAGCTCAGCCATGTGCCCGTTTAGCTCCATCCATCCCAGTCCAGTATTGGCAAGCTTGTGTACGTTTATTTAAAGAGGAATCACTGGGGGGCGCCTGGGTGGCTCAGTCGTTAAGCATCTGCCTTCGGCTCAGGTCATGATTCCAGGGTCCGGCTCAGGTCATGATTCCAGGGTCCTGGGATCGAGCCCCGCCCCGCATCGGGCTCCCTGCTCAGCGGGAAGCCTGTTTCTCCCTCTGCCACTCCCCCTGCTTTTGTTACCTCTCGCACTGTGTTTCTCTCTGTCAAATAAATAAAATCTTAAAAAAAAAAAAAAAAAAGGAATCACTGAGAATAAATTTCTGCATTTAAAAAGCCAGTTTCAAAAAATAAAGTCAGGGGCGCCTGGGTGGCTCAGTCAAGTATCTGCCTTCGGCTCAGGTCATGATCCCAGAGTACTGGATTGAGCCCCACATCGGGCTCTGTGCTCAGCATGGAGCCTGTTCTCCCTCCGTCCACCACCCACCCACCACCACAACCCCCACACATGCTCTCTCTTTCAAATAAACAAAATCTTTAAAAAATAAAAAATACAGTCAGTTTCATTTAACTTGACTTAATTTGAAAAACAGAGTTGATTGTTGTTTAAGGATTTAGGTAAGGGCACTCCCTTTGACAGTGGGGTCCCCTCCAGTCTCCATCATCTGACTAGGTGGGCTCCATACTTTCCAGTCCCCCCTCATTTGTTTATTTATATACATATTTTTATTTTTTACTTTTTTTCAAGTAGGATCCTTGCCCAATGTGGCACTTGAAGGTCGACCCTGAGATCAAAAGTCTTGTGCTGTTACCTACTGAGCCAGTCAGGCGCCGGCCGGGTACTTTCCAATTTCTGATGGGCCATAGAAAACATCCAATCCACTTGTGTTTGTCACTTAAAATCTTAGATTGGGAGCCATTGAGGAGGGCAGACAAACCTTTCCTAAAATCACTAAGTTAATAAAATGGAATTATGATGATGCTTTTTACCTGATGCATTCACATTTAACTGACAAATGTAGGGTTCTCTGCTGCTTGTGCTGAGCTGTTTTGCTGACAGATTTCCTGATATCACCCTCCCCACAACATGTGGCTTTCTTCTCTGAGGTTGTCCTCCAGCATTTAAGACCTGGAGGAAAGACTGCAGAAGTTGGAGATGCAGGTGGACAGCTTGGCCTACAGCCTGTCCTTGAGTCCAAAGAGAGAAGACAGGTGCCCCTGGGAAGCCCAGGCAGCAGGTGTGGTTTCTGGACCCCTGGCTCCGGCCGGACCTCCAGAGCCACATGGCACACCAGAGCTGTGGCCTTCCAGTCTGGCCCACAGCCCCCCACTCACCAAACCCCAGGGTGTCCCATCACCAAGGTGGCACCTGCCCACTGCTCAACCTGCCTGGTGTCTGCCATGGACAGCACTTGTGCAGAAGCCTGCCTGCTTATCACATTTAAGACTCCTAGGACAGCCAGGCCTTCAAAAGTAACGAGCTGGTCCCTTTTCTGTTCCCTCTCTCCGCTTCCAAAAGGACCTGCTGGTTCTGGTGTTGCTCACAGTCGCCCAAACCCACATGCAGGCCACACCCACACCCACACCCCCACCGGACAGACTCCAACCCTGCCAACAGAAAAGCTGCCCAGCCTGGCCCTCCCAAAATGGGGCCCTGGGCTGCTGATCCCCATCCTAGCCAGCAAAGCAGGGCAAGCAGGGCTCCCAGATCACAGGGCTCCTGCAGCTCTTCCCTGTGCCTCCAGAGAGTCAGAAGAGGTAATGAGGGCTTAGAGTGCTGAGCCCTCAGACGTGCTACCTTGGGCCCAGGACTGGAGAGTGACTCAGGACTGAGCCCAGAGCTCACTACCCCTCCAGTCTTGTCTTCCCGAGTAGCATATGCTTCTAGGTAGGCAGTTGCCTACTGAGATGCCCTGGCCTGCTGTTCTCTCCCCCGTGGGTCCATCTCACAACCAGGACAGCCCCACAGATGAGTGCACAGGCACTCAGCTGCCCCCACCCGGCTGGCAGGAGACACACCGAGCACTGGCCTGCCCTTCCCACAACAAAAGCAGGGGCAGATGCAGTCTGGACAGACCTTGGAAGCAGTGTCCTCTGAAGCCATGGCCCCTGAGGAAGGTGTGTTCTCAGAGGGGCTGTGAGTGGGCACACGCCGCGTGATGTAACCTCTCGCTTTCCTTGTCTTAACCAGAAGCAGCCACAGCCCTTTCTGATTTTCACGTCTGCGTCAGAAGCTCACAGTGCCACGTATCACTTCACACAGAGTGACATGTGTGAGTCCCTGCAGGTGGCAGCCTGCGGGGGTGTGGGGGAAGGCCAGGACGGAACTTTCCTGGAGGTTGTTCCCAGACATGGCCCAGATTTACCAACCTTTAAGAGTTGCCTGCGTGGCTCAGTCAGTTGAGGGTCTGACTCTTGATTTCGGCTCAGGTCATGATCTCAGGGTCGTGGGATGGAGCCCCCGCATCCTGCTCCGTGCTCAGTGTGGAGTCTGCTGGAGATTCTCCCTCTCCTTCTGCCTCTCCCCACCCTGTGCACGTGCTCGCTCTCAAATAAATAAATCTTAAGGAAAAAAAAAGTTGCCTAGAACAGTGCAAAGGGCAGCACTTCCAAGGTAAGGGTTTCCAGAAGAGGCATTCCTTGGCACAGAAGTGGGGGCTCCTTTCCCTGCCCTCAGCATCCAGCAGTGATGAGCTGAAGCTGGAGCCTCTTCCAGGGAGTAGGGCCATGTGTCTTTGGCCACTCTGCCCTCGCTTTGGATTGTAGGTATGTTTGGGGGAAGGAGCTCATCTGTCTCAAGTGCATGACTGAGCCATTAGGAAAGCACCTGCCAGTATTCTCTTGCTTTTTCTCTTGCCGCCCGCATAGCACTCTGCAGGCTGGACTGAGAGGCTCTGTGGAAGGGGGACCTTTCCAGGTGCCCAGTGGGCTTGGACCTACAGGTACCCTGGGCATCAGGGTGGGGCACACTGGCCTGCACATGGGGAGTTCTGGTCAGCCTTGGGGAAGGTCTCCCTCTCCTGTCGATGCTGCCTAGACCCTGTTGTTCACATCCACCAGCCTAGGGAGGGGTCCGCCGACTCTGGGCTGCCGGCTAACCACCGGTCAGGGGGTAAGCAGATGCCCGCAGTGGTAGAGGCCACACAGGCCACTCGGCTTCCCTGGGCCTGATTCCCCAGGGGTTGTGGGGACACGTAGGGGAAACCCAACGCCCACTCAGCAGTGCCTCCCTACCCTCTGACCAAGTCTGGCCTGGCCCGGCACTACCAGGGGACCCTGGACCCACCACCTTAGCCCCCCTGCCCACTCAGCCTGCTCTGGTCACACAGGGCAGGAGCCCTTTGTCTCCCATGCCGTTGTCACATAAGCAGATGGTGGGCTCGTGCACTGCTGGCCCCCACAAATGTTCAGTACACTAGACTAGTGTGGTGCAGGCCTTAGGTGCTTAGGGAGCCATGTGATTCTTGGGAGTCTGGTCCTTGAAAAACGGTGGCAGGCCAGCTTGATTGAAGGCTGCCCCCAAACACATGCCACCAAACCCGAGTGGGCAAACTGAGAACACTGTCAGGGACTTGAAGACCACCTCTCTCAACCCTGCAGTTTGCTTGGGTTAGGGTGTCCATTTCCCACTAGCAGGCGGCGGGCGAGTCCAACTGCTGCTGAGGGAGTGGTCTTGCCAGCAGAGGGCGCCACAGCCCCACCCCTGATCTGAAGGCGGTGGTGGGGACAGCCCTGCACAGCCAGGTCCTCGTCCCTGCCTCTGGCAACTCTGCTCCAAAGCGCGGAGTCCCACCCACAGAAACGGCCAGGGCCCTCTGAGGAGGAGGTGCAGATGGCAGGGTGTTCTGAGCCTCAGCACCAGGAGGGGCTCGGCTCCCCTCCCCTTCCCCAGCACCAGCCGCAGAACACTGGCCTTCCGTCTGGGAGCTTTCACAGGGCTGGAGTGTTGGGACGGAGTAAAGCACTCTGAGACTGCAGAGCTCAGTTTACATCTAATTTACTGTATTTTAAAGTCTGGGGTGTTAGTGGGGAAGGGGCAAAGTGCAGACGGGAGTACATACATGCCTTGACGGGGCTGAGGGACAGCAGGTACTGCCCTTAGGACTCGTCTGGTGGCCCCAGTAGAGCAGTGGTGACAGGAGGTGGGGTCAGAAGATGCTGTAGAGAATCGCTGGGGTGAACCCACCCAGGGGAACCTTGTTTGTCCCTGCCCATGCATGGAAGCTCCCCACCCAGAAGCAGGGGAGGCTCCCTGTGAGTGCAAGCCTTGGGGCTTGCAGGGGCAAGGAGCCCTCCTGTCTCCAGGGTCCTGTTCCTCCAGGAAGGTGCCATCTGCATCCCTGTGGCTGTAGCTGGACCCAGCTGGGTCCTGGGCAGGAAGGCAGGGCCACTGTCCCCAGCAGGCCAACTGAACACCCTGGTAAAGACCACCTTTCTGCTGACCCAGCTGCTGAGCACACCATCGACCTGCCACCACAACGCCCTGACCTTTTCCAGATCCTGTCACCTCCGGGAAGCCTTTGGAACCCAGCCGGAGCCAGCTCCCGCCCTTCCCCCATCCACCTTCCACCCACATCTAGGACCTGAGGCCGCAGGGACGCAGCGCGGCCAGCCGGACCGAGCCCTCTCAGACCGATGCCAGCCCTTGCCACCAGAGGGACTGGGCCTTCACACAAATGAGAGGTCCAGCCGCTCCGCTCAGCTGCCTCCTGTCCTGCGCTCGAGGTCAGTCCTGCATCTGATGTTCTCAGCCCGCCCCAGACTCCCTGTCCATCTTCCTGCTAATTCCTGCCCAAAGGACAGCACCGCGTGTCCAGCTCTGGGCCCGGGCAGGGCAGGGGGTCGCGATGGCCGGGGAGTCAGGCGAGCCCTGTGTCCTAGAAGGCAGACGCCCGAGCAGGGAGCCCTCCGCCGCCGCAGGAGAGTTCTGGGGGGGGGGGGGGTTCGGACGGAGTCGCCGCGGGGCAAGGCCCAGGTTTTGGCGGTGGGGAGAAGGGGGCCCTCGGGTGGGCGGGGCGGCCGGCTCACGGCTCCCGGCCCCCGGCCCCCTGCGGCTGGGGGCGCGGGGCGCGGCTGCGCTCGCCGTCGGGCGTGCAGGCCTTGGCCGACAGCGCTCTCTCGCGGCCCGAGCGGAAGGCTGCCGTCACGGTCACCAGGTAGGCGGTGCTGGGCGCCAGGCCCTGCAGCGTGGTGCTGTTGCGGCCCGCCGGCACCTCCACGCGCTGCGCCGCCCCGCCCAGCAGCGGCCCGTACTGCACGTGGTAGCCGAGCACCGCGGCCGGGCCCAGCGCCGGCGCCCAGCTCACGCGCAGGCTGCGCGGCCTGGCATGCGAGATGACGATGCGCTCCGGCCCGGCCTCCTCTGCGTGGGGGGGGAAGCGCGCGCCTGAGCGGAGTGGGGGCGCGGCCTCGGTCTGGCCCCGCCCCGCCCGGTCGCCCGCGGCACCCCACCCCCCGCCCAGCCCGCCCTCCGCGCCCCGCTCACCCGGCAGCGTGTGCACCCGCAGGTGCTGCGGCCTCACGAGGTGAACGTTGGACTCGGGCACCAGCGCCACCTCGTAGTCGGTGTCAGGGTCGAGGTTGACCCAGGCCCAGCCCGTGGCGTTCCCCGGCAGCTGCTGGCGACGCACGGTCCCTGGCTCGGCGCTGGGCGTCAGCTCCAACACGTAGTAGCCAGAGTCTGCGGTCAGCAGGGGCGGCCAGGCCAGGCGGAAGCCGCTGGACGTGACCTCAGAGGCACGGAGTTGCTGTGGCCGCATCGCGTCTGCGGGTGGTGCAGGGGGTCAGGTCTCCTCTCGCCCAGCCTGGGGCCCTGACTGACGGGGCAGGGAGACGTGGGGAACAGCCCAGGCTCCGCCGCCCCAGCAGTGCTAATGATAACACGAACCGGTGACAGGGCTGGGGTTAGGAAAAGAGTGCAGTCGCCCACTTGGGACTCCATCAGGTGCTTCCTTGCCTGCCTCAGCTGCAAACCCAGACAGGTGAGGAGCTATAATGGCCACTTCCCACCACTCCAGTGGCCCCTCAAAGGTGGTGTCTGAGAACAGAGGACCAGCCACCCTCCCTAGCCCGAGTGGCCCGCACAGAGTGTGGGGTCAGCTCAGCTCTGGACAGTCAAGGCAAAGGGGCACCAGTGCAGCCAGAAGATGGGAGGCTCTGGGTGGGGGGACACCCTGGGGAGTGATGACGGGGCAACTCCAGGAGTAGCTGGATGTGGGGTCACAGTACCACCTGCCTCAGGTTTCTAGGAGGAGGGCTCCAGAGTGGGACCCCCAAGTGTGCATTACTCCTGAGCCCATGACACCACATGGCCATGTGAGTGACCACGCAAGTAGGTAAGGTTGATAAATGTCTGGGCAGCGTTATGCCCATCGGGATCTTGATGCTTCCTTATTGAATGCTGGGTGCTCCAGCTGTCAGCCTGGCACTCATTCTCCTACGCATCCCCCATATTCAGACCCCACCCCACCCCTATCCCAGGAGCCCCCACCCTACTGCCTCACTGCCCTGCAGCCTTGGGTTCTTCCTGTCCAGCTGCTGCCCTTCCTCCTGCTGTCCCCTCCAGGCTCAGCCACAGTGGTTGACTCAGGGGCCACCAGGGGCCAGGCGTCCCTGGGGGAAACCTTTGGAAGGACCCTCTACCTTTCTGCAATCCACAGTCCAACCCCTTCCGGTTTTGGGTGGATGATTAACCCACAGGCAGAATTCAGGAAGAACCCTGGGGTTAGTGGCATTTTTCAGTGAATAGAGCCGGCTGAGCCGGTAATCAGGCCCTTCATCTCCAGCCCCTCCCACCGCGAGGTTTGGCTGGGGATGGGGGGTGCGGGGGTGGTCTGTAAGAAAGTTGGTGGGGGGCTGCTAGCCCCTGCAGTGGGCCCTCCCTGGTCCAGCCTCCTCTAGCAATTCCCAAAAACACCACTGGTGCAAACCCACTCCCACTCCTCTGACTGTCTCTACCCCTAGGGTGGTAGGGCCCGAGCGCTGTGGGAGGCAATCCTAGCCCATCCCGACCTGGCTCTCTCCCCCCCCCAGGCATGGCAGCACCTGACACACATACAGGAGCCTGTGCTGTCCATCTGCAGAGTCCTCGGGCTTGGACCCTCCCCCTCTTCCTCTCCATTTAACCACATCCCACCCGAGGCAGCCCCTTGGTCTCGCGGCCCACTCCAGGCCCTCCACTCTGGGGGGGTGCCGTCAGCAGAGAACCCCACCTGGAGATGTTCACTCAGGCCTGGCCCTCTGTCCACTACAGCCCAGGCAGTGGGGCCTACAGAGCACACAGCCGGAGCGCGTCCCTGGAGGATGCACAGGGCAGCCGTGTGCGTTGCCTCCCTGCCGGACCCCCACGAAGCGCCACTGGCCCCGGAGCCCTGGCCCCTGCCACAGGCCCTCGAGTACCTCTCCCGCACCTCTGCCGAGGTTCCTTGCTGGGGTCCCCCCAGGCCCTGCCTCTTCCCACCTACCCAGAATGGATCCCCTCAGCTCCTGGGCAATGATGTGCAGGTCGTCCACATCCACAAAGTGTAGGTGCTTCTCCGCGGGGGCCGAGGCGGCAGCAGACAGCTCCAGGAGGTTGCCCTGGCCAGTACTGACGATGAAGACAGTGACACCCCGGGCCTTCAGCTCCTGCATGGGGGGTCCCACGGGGTCGCTGGAGCCGCCGTCTGTCACCCACACCAGCACCTTGGGCACCCCTGGCCGGGCCCCCGCCACCTCCGCAAACAGCTGCTCCTTGGCGTAAGCCAGCGCCAGGCCAGCGTTGGTGTCACCCATGCGCTGGGCTGCAGCATGTACGGCGTCCCGGACAGCCTCGCCTGAGCTGTGCTGGCCGAAGGGGAACTCGGTGTGCGGGCGGCTGCCCACATGCACCAGGCTGGCACGCAGAGCCCCAGGACCCAGGGGCAGCAGGCCCACCAGCTGCCCCACAAACTCCCGAACTCGGGAGAACTCATAATGAGACACGCTGGCCGAGCTGTCCAACAGAAACAGCAGGTCCCCCTGGGGGGCCGATGCTGGGGGGCCTGGGGGAGAGGGGAGGGTTCAGCCCCAGGTGGTGGCCCCCAGACAGCCCCACACCCAGGGCAGAACCCCCAGGGCCTGAGCTTTCCCTAAGCTGGAGCTTACCCTTACCCAAGTGGGCCCTGAAAGCCTGCTCAGCCCCACGCCCAAAGGTCCTGAAGGTGGCAGCCCTGGGGGAAGGGGGAGAGGGGTCCTGAGCCACAGTGGCCCACAGTCTCAGTGGGTTCTAACTCTGCACCCTGGTCATATACCTGGGGTGCTCTCTGGGCTCAAGTCTCATGTGTAAAGGAGAGCCAACCCCTCTAAGCCCCTCCACCCTCCCTTTGCTCAGCAGACTCTGTGCAGGCTGGAGTCAAGGGTCCTGGCCCAGCACCCAGGAGTGTGAATGGACAGGCCTGGGTCACAGGGGGGTTGTTTGCTCAGGCTTGGCTTCAGGCCCACAGCCCAGCCTCCAGGTAAAGCAACTAGTTGTTGGGGGGGTGGGGCACAAAGCCCCTGCGGAGACTGGGAGCTGAGGTGGATAGATGAGAGGGACAGAGCATGATCACAGCCCCTCCCACAGCCCATATGGCCAGGCTGGAGTCGTGACCCCACTTACAGATGATGTCACCCCTCCTCTGGACCCATCCTCTACTCCATCTGGACCCAGGAAGCAGGTTACCTGCTGGAGCAGCTTGAGGGCCCACCAGCCCCTCCAAGGCCTTCCCCTTGCTCCCGGCACCCCAGGGGGCAAAAGGACCCTTTCCACCGCTGGGCCAAGGGCAGACAGGAGCTGGGGTGTCTCGGTTCTGATCTGTGCCTTGCGGCCTCTGTATCCTCCAATCCGGTGGGGCGACTCTAGCCCTCTTACCATCCCATCCCTCTACTAAGCGTCATCCCAAGGAGAAGGAAACTGAGGCAGGGACCTCCTCCCCGACAGACACCACCCCCTTCCTTTCCAGAGCCCCCTCCCCAACATCTGGCGCCCGCCTAGCCGCCTGAGGCACCGCAGGTGGGTGGGGTGCCCTACGGCCGTCTCTACCCCGCGGCCGCGGGAGGGAAAGAGACTGCCCCGCGCAGGCAGCAGGGGGTAGGGGCGCCGCCCGAGCTGGAGCCCAGCCCGCCGCCCTCCTCACTCACCACGTTCGACGCCGCTCCGCGCCAGCGCCAGCCGCAGGCTCAGGGCCAGGCTGAGCGCCGTCCAGGGCAGCATCGCGCGACGGGAAGGGGCGCGCTCGGCCTCCGCTCGCCGCTCGCTCGCTCGGGGACTGCAGGGCGCGCCGCCGCGCAGGCCGGACCCGACCCCGCCCCCGGGAGGCCCCGTCCCCGAGGCCCCGCCCCCTGTGCACACTCACCCCGCGTGCTGAGGCGCACAGACTCCGGGAGGCGGGAGGCGTGCGCGCGGAGGGACCCAGGCGGGTTGCGACACGCAGCACTCACGGGGATGCGACCGCGGCACACACGCGTGGGCGTGCACAGACACAGATACTGCAGCTTTCTTTCCTGGTTGGGAGGCTTGGGGTCCGCACTGTCTCCTGCCCCCAGCCAGGAGCAGAGCAGGGAGCTATCAAGCTGGACCATCCCCAGGCCCACCGCCCGTGACCCCTGAGTGCTAAGAGCCTCTGAAATCAGGCCCAAGGGAAACCCAGGGGTGCGACGGGGTGGGGTGACACGGAGAACAAGGTCACCCTGGCAAGGCCCAGGCCCTGGACTCACCTCTACCACAGGGCTGAGAGAGGGGTAGGTATTGGGGGCTGGACACTTAGAAAATGGGACATTGGGAGGGGCAGAGGTCTGAAGGGGAGCTTCTTGAGGGACCCAAAGCCCCCCACCCTACCGGACTTCTTGGAGGAAGAGGCATATAGGAGCTGGGAATAGCTGGTTCAGGACCTGTCCAGTGTGACCATGCTGGAACTATTGTTGTCCCCATACACCCTGCCCAATGAGGGACCCAGGGCTTGACCCAAGATCCAACTCCAGGACCGAGGGCAGGCCCCCAGCCCTCTGGAGGGACCCATTAGCACCAGAGGTGGCTGACTGCAGGGGGCATCCTGAGACCACTCAGGCCTTGGGGCAGATTCCCTCCCCTTGGGCAGGAGCTGAGGGTCCAGATGAGGTCTCTCACTACTTTTTCTTTTCTTTTTTAAGATTTTATTTATTTATTTGGCAGAGAGAGAGAGACAGCGAGAGAGGGAACACAAGCAGGGGGAGTGGGAGAGGGAGAAGCAGGCTTCCCGCTGAGCAGGGAGCCCGATGCGGGGCTCGATCCCAGGCCCCCGGGACCATGACCCAAGCCGAAGGCAGGCGCTTCACCAACTGAGCCACCCGGGCATCCTGAGGTCTCTCACTACTATAAGAAGACCACTGCCTTCTCCCAGCCACTACTCTGTGGAGCTGGGAGGACACAGTTCCCCCGGTGCAAGGTGGCAGGGGCATCTCTGCCAGGATGTCCCCTCCCTTACCCCCTCCCCAGGAGGATGCTCAGCAGCAAGGACGGATGGGACTCAATGGTTTTCCTTCCTCCCTTTATGGCAGGTGAGGGTGAGACGCTCTGTGAGACAGGCCGGAGCTCCAACTTTGCCTAAAAAAGGAAGTGGCCCAGCCAAGCTGGAGGAGCTGGGGCAGGAACAGGCGAGGACTGTGTCCCCGCCGCCCCCACCCCCTCGAAGGGAGTCTTGGCAGTGGTGGTGCTGGCTCAGCTCCACAGACCTCAGGCCTCTGCTGGGACCAGAAACTGCCTGGTGCTTCCGCCTGAGCCCCGGTGTTGGGGGTGGGCGGCCATGGGCTTGGGCCCCTGAAGTCCAGGGTGTGCCTCCCGGGGGGCCTGGTGTGGCCCCCAGCCCCAGAGCACACCAGGCTGACCAGGACAGCTGCTGCTGCTGGGGACAGTGAGTAGAGGCCATGGCCAGGCAGGCTGGGGCACCAGCCGAGAGCTGAGCCGGGCAGGGGGCATTGGGGTTGAGGTACCCAGGTAAACATGTGCAAATCCTCCTCGGTTCATCCTCCCTCTCACTGGGCACCCGCTGCCAGGGGCAGGGAGCTGGGCCATGGTGGACTGCCCACTGGTAAGGCAGCGCTTTACCCCTGCTTGTCTCCCAACTCCTATGTAGCAGGCGGGCCAGTCATACTTGGGCCTGTGCAGCAGGGCTGACAGGGAAGTTTCCGTCCCTTCTGGAAAAACTGAGCGGGTCTCCTTGGCCATGACTCAGGCCCTCGAGGAAGCAGCCGCCCTCCTCCCCCCCGGCCTCTCCATCAGAGAGAAAAAGGATGAGAGGCCCGGTCTTAGGACTGGCCTGCCAGGGCCTCTGCCCAGACTTGGCTGAGCTCGGCTACCAGCCCTGGTAGAGCTCTTCCTCAGCTCTGCTCGTCATTCCTGCTGCGCATGCTGAGCTGAGCTCTCACCTGACCCCTGGGAGAGGCCCCCCACCCCCCATCTGGTCGGCTGTACTCCCCTGGCCCCCTGCTCTGCCCTGAGGCTCTCCTGCTGCAGCATCCTGGCAAGTCTCATTCCAGCATCCTGCACTTCCCAGGGGGAGACACCGGCAGATGGAGGGTCCCCAGGGAGCGTGGGGGTCAGCCAGGGGTGTAATAGTCAGGGTCAGGGCTGCGCTTGAGGCAGACGCCAGAGGAAGCACAAATATAATTGTCCGGAAGCCTCCTCTCAGAAGAAAGACAGGCTGGGAGGCTGGGGGGGTTGAGAAGGACAGAGGCAGCCAGGATACAGCAGGCCCTGCCCACCCGCCCTCTCCCTCCCCCAGGTCCAGCCCCTGCCTTGGCCCAGTCTGAGAGCCTCAGAGCATCACTTCCTGGCACTGGCCCACCCCACCCGCTGCTTCACAGGCAGGTGGAGGGGGTTCCGTGAAACCCAGGGACATTGCTCTCCGAAGGCACTGCCCCTGCCCCCACAGGGTCCACAGGAACACTCCCTCCTCCGCACAGTCCGGGCCTCTGCAGAGAAGAAGGGCCTTTTGTCCCTAGCTCACTGTGGTCATGTTGACCCTAGGGAAAAGGGCAGCTCCCGGGGCCTCTGACCCCAGCCTGAGGGCACTCTGGGCCGGAGGGGCAGAGCAGTGTGGGTCCCCACCCTCACCCGGTGGGGTGCCCTGTGCCGCTGTTTTTTTATGTGTTTGTACCTACATATGCAACCATGCACGTGCTGGGGGACACAGAAACAGGAACAAGGGTTGTTGTGGTCCTGAGGCGGGGTGTGGGGCAAGCTGGAGGCCCCCAGAACCCACCCACAACAGTAAGGGGGGCAGAGGGAGGGGGCGGCCAGAGCAGCAGGGCCCAGAGGCCCCTTCTGCCACCCACCCAGCTGCCACACCCACGTGTCCTTCTAGACTCCACCTGCCTATTTGTGGTCAGGGACATGCCAGCACCTAAGGGACCAGGCCTGAGGGTCTGGAGGTCCTGTTAGCTCACTCCCCAGGAGCCCAGGCCTGCCCCCTGTGATCCCAGAGCTGGCAACAGCAGGGTGGGCAGCCTGGGTGTGGGGTGGGTACCACCCTGTCTGCATTCATCCCATCAGGTCTCTGCTGCGGTCAGCCACATGCCAGATTCTGCTCTGGGGACATGCAGACACCCTGTCCTCTGAGGGCTGCCAGGCTGGATGGGGGGCAAGCAGTGGCGTGCTTGCCAAGATGTGGGTCTACTTAATTTCCCTGACAAGGGTGAGGCCATGTCAGACCAGGTGGGCACGAGCTACAGGAAGTGCCAAGACCCGAGGGTGGAAGCTGGCCGGTGTGTCGGGACAGTAAGGAGGCCTGGGGGGCAGAGGGGGTGGGGCAGGTTGTGGGGTTTTCATGGGGGAGGCAAGGGCCCGTGGTGTGTGCAGGGGCAGGGTGATGCCAGGGGGCTGATGCCAGGTGTCTAAGGGGCCCCTAGGTAGCTGCTGTCTTAGGTAGATCCTAATGGACAGGGGGCGGGAGGCAGAAAGGGAGGCCAGCATCCAGACCCGTTTTTGGCCTGTGCAGAGACCTGAATAGTGTGCCCCTCCTGAGGTGGGACCCCTGCTCTGGTTCCCTCTGCTGGAAACTTCTGTAACAGGGAGATGATCATCACACCCAGCCCCAGCCCCAGGCAGGGTCCAGACCAGTTTGGATTGGTAAGTAGAGACTAGGGAGGAACAGACCAGTGTCAACACCTTGGTGGGGGGCTCCCCAGAGGTCAGGGTAGGGCCCAGGGGGCAGGGGGGAGGAACTTAGCCCTCAGAGCCAGCACTAGGCACTGCCTATTGCTACCCAATTCACCCACCCAGCTCAGCTGCAGTCCAGCACCCCTTGCCTAGCCCGCATGCCTGGATGGGGGCAGGGCTTACACCAGGTGGGTGGCTGGGGGGAATGAACTGGCCAAATCTCCTGTACGCCTACTAGCTGCCACCAGTGTCTGAGGGTGCGCCTGCAGACACCTGAGCTCCCATCCCAGGAAATACTTTGTGAATGAATAAATGACCTCAGGCAGGTCAAGGAACCTTACAGAGCCTAATCTCCCCATCTGTGGGGTTGGGACAGTGTCTCTGCCTGGAGTGTTAGGGGAAGCAGACAGAGGGATGCATGCACACAAACACGCAGTGCACACACACATAGGCACACACACACACAAACATGCACTCTGGAGACCCTCCCATGACCAGGCACACTTACAGGCTAGGGGCCTGGGCACCTGGGAAAAAAGCATTTGTTGCCCAAAGTAGAGATTTCCGCCTGCCCCACCAGTAACTCAGTGCCTCTGCCCTTGACTTTCCTGACTGGCCCTCTAAAAGCAGACCAATAGGCCCCTTCTGTTAACCCCCTACGGCCCCCCACAGGTGCTCCTTTTGTGAGTGGGTGGGGCAGAGCTGGGGCTGAAAGCAGGTCATCCCTGGGGTCAGCTAGAGGCCATGCAGGGCCCCGGGGCAGGCCTGGGAAATTGGGACACACCTTAGGAACCCTTGAGGCTCTGGCAGCTGAGCTCCCCACCAAGGCCTCCCCCCACATCAGGCCCAGCTGTTGTTTTGATGACTCTGGGGCCAGGCGGATCCTCAGGAGAGTCCTCATCTTCGAAGCCTGGCCAGAGCCTGCCCAACCTTGGGCAGGAGGGGAAGGAAGGCGGCTTTAGACCAGGGGAAGATATC
>NC_138372.1:423932-467193 GCF_054177405.1 Leptonychotes weddellii | reverse complement strand
GGAACACAAGCAGGGGGAGTGGGAGAAGGAGAAGCAGGCTTCCCGCTGAGCAGGGAGCCCGATGTGGGCCTCGATCCCAGGACCCTGGGACCATGACCTGTGCCGAAGGCAGACGCTTAATGACTGAGCCACCCAGGCGCCCAAGAAATACATTTTTAATACACTGCTGGGCTTACAAGGAAGTAAATATCTTCAAGGCTCCCCCAAAATTAAAAACACTAAGAATAAATAAAGAAAGAAACAGAAGGGTAATGAACAGAAACCCAGGAAGATGAAAGGAAACAGGTGGGATAGCAGGGAGGCCCCTCTACACAGGGATGGAGAGGTGAAATTGCAATTATGAAAGCCCACACAGGACCCGAGCAGGGCCCAGGTAAGGGCATGCCTTGCAGAGGGAATCCTTCCCGGAGGGATGTGTCCTCAGGATGTTCACAGGTATGGGGTGACAGTGTGAAATGAGCATCCCTTCAAAGAAACAATATACTATTAGTGAGAATCATCAGAAACAACAAATAATAGATTTGGACACCCTCCCCCAAAGAGTAAGAAACTGGAATTTTTAGGTACAGAATATAAAATAACTATATGTGAAATGCTCAGGAAATTGAAGCAAAACTGGGATCCAAAAATCGAACATGCACGGAGACCATCAAAAATGATGAGATTTGAATAAGAAACAAGTATAACTTTTAGATATGATAATAACTTAAAATTAAATGAACACATTAATTGGCAAATTAGACACAATCAAATAATTAGTGAAACCTGAAGAAGATGAAGAAATTGCCCAGAATGCAGCACAGAGTTGGGGAGACGGAAATACAAAAGAGAGGCCAGCGGACACTGGGAGCGAAGGGGAAGAGATGCTCCCAAAAAAGAATGAACGGGAGGCCAACTTGGAGAGGTAATGGTTGAGAATTCTCCAGAACTGATGAAGGATAGGGATCTGTAGGAACAGGAAACACCGTATATACCAAATGGATGAATAAGAACATATCCACAACTAGAAACATGCTTAAAGCCAAAGATGGGAAAAGACAGAGAAGATCTTAAAATTATCCAGAGGGAACAGACTTGAGTTAACCTGTCCAACCTGTCTAGATGCTAGCCCGGGTCACAAGCTGGGCCCGCAACCCCATCCCAGGCTGAGCCCTGCAAGGCCTGGGGCTGCTGGCCATTGCTGAGCTTCTGGAATCATGTTCTTCCCGGGCAAGTCTCGCCACTTCTGGAACCCTCTGGAGGCCCTCTGACTGACCACACAAGGGGCCCGTAGGTCTGCGGACAGAAGCCAGGAAGACCCCCTTTCTCTGAGCCTGGCCGGGCGCCCCTTCTCTGAGAGGCATCTCCCTCCTCCCTGGGGGCTTCCCAGCCCCTCCGCATCAGAGGGGACTGCAGGGGTGGGGAGACCTTGGGGAAGGGGGGACCTCGGTTCGGGGGAGTCTGGTGCCATCTCGCGGCCACTCGAAGCACTGCGTACGAAGCCCCGAGGTATGCCCGCGATTTTGGAGGACAGAACCTGGACGCAGACCCCGAGCTCGCAGGCCTGGGGCTCTCTTAGGGGGCGGGGGGAGGAGTTCGGGGACCTTCCCGGATTTGGGATTCTTGTCCTTTGGAGAGGCCTCTGGGGCTCACACCCAGGCGCAGAGCTGCTCCTCCCCACTCCCACAGTCGCTGAACCCCGGGTGGCGGCGGGGTCCAGGGGTCCAAGTTGGGGGTAGCAGCGTGAGGAGGCGCCGGGCCAGGCGGGTGCGAGCGGCCGAGGCAAGCACGAGCAGCGGAGGCAGCGAGAGGAAGCCGAGGACGATGAGCGCCGCGGAGCCTCTGTCCGAGAGGAGCGCGCGGCACGCGGGGCGGGGTGCCGGGTGAACCTGGGGGCGAGGCGAGCGGTCAGGCAGGGCCGGGAGCGGCCTGGGAGCAGGTGGCCCCGCAGAGGCCTGGGGGCGGGAGTAGATGGAGCCGGCGGGGCGCGGGGTCGGTGCGACCCTGCGGGGTGGGGCCTGGGCGCGGGTCTGAGGTCTGGCGGAGCGCGCAGGCTGGCGCCGGCTGGGGCCCGGCGCTTCTGAGTCGAGAATGGGAGATCCGGGGCCCAAGCGGCAAATGGCCGGAGTAGGAGTCCTTTGAGGGGAGGCTCAGAAACTTGTTCCCCGTTTGTCCCATCCCGGCTTTCCTCCCGTCGGTGCTCTCCTGGGGCCCTTCCCTATGTTGGCATCTGACCTCGCGTCCTACCCGTGCCGCTCTCCGATGGCGCCTTCTCTCCCCCGCCCCCGCCTCATGCCTACAGAAGGAGGACCCGGGGCACGTCTGCCCACGCGCCCCTTCCTTAGACCAAGCCATAGCCCGTTCCACACGGGGAAAGCCAGCCCAGGGCAGGAGGCGTCTCCGAGGGGCCGCGGGGACGGGCAGGGGTGGTGCACTGGAGAACTCGGGCAATATCACACCTTCTCCCACCATTGGCTTTATCTCGTCCTGGAACCCCCCTCCTCTTCCCACCATGCCCAGCTGTCCAGGCCCTGGTGGCCCTTGGTACAAGGCTAGGCGGCCTCGCAAGGGGAGGGAGCTGTCCGCTCCAGCGACAAACAAAAGCCCTTCTTTTGCTGTGGCTGGGGGGGGGGGTGCTTGGCAGAAGAAGGGGCTTTCCAGGGAGGGGCACATATGTCTCTGGGGACAAGGGGGCCATGTTGAAAGGGTGAGACTCACCTACAGCCCCAGGGCCCTGCGCTTCTGCAGGAGCCCCCCCTCCCCCCCTCCCCCGGGTTTAGCTCACCCTTGAGTGGCACAGGAATCCCAGGTATACGATGGCCGCCGCCGGCAGCAGCACCATCAGGAACACGGCGGCGGGCAACAGCAGGTGCAGCAGGAGCCCCGCCAGGGCCTGGCCAGGCAGCAACAGGGTCCCGAAGCCTTGGACTGCCAGGCCTACCCACCCTGGGGACATCAGGGCTGAGGCCTGGCAGTCAGGAAGTCTTCCTGGCAGCATGGGTGCTGTGTCGGAAGCGCCCCCTCCCTCATCCTCCTCCGTCTCCTTCTCCTGTTCACTCATGTTCTCCGGGCAACAGGCCCGGTGGGTTCCCAGAGGTAGTCAGACGGCAGGACCTAGGTCTCCAGGTCAGACTCCCACCCAGACCCCAGCAACCATTGTGGACCCAGACGGAGGACAGCACCCTGGCCCCAGTAGGTCCAGCTCTGACCCTCGGTCTCCAGGGCCACACCGCTGCCTCAGTTTCCCCTGTTGCCAGGCTGGGCCTCTCTCTGCCAGGCGACTGCAGCTCCAGCCCTGGTCAGTCTCCCCATCCAGCTCCTGTGTGTTCTGGTCAGGGCTTGCGCAGCTGTCCTGGCACTGGGGCCCTCCTCCCTCCTGGTCCCGCCCTCTGCCCCGCTTCCCGCTCCCCCACACAACGACTTCATTTCATAGGTCTTGACAGTTGCTGCCGTGTTGAGGTGGCCACTCACCACACTTCCCCGCCTTAGTCCCTGCTGGTGCTCTCATCCCCAAACCCGGCCTTTCTGAGCCTCAGTAAAACAGGGAAAACACTGGGTGCCTGGACTGTAGGGCTGTTGAGAGGGCATGTGGGCAATGCATGTGAAGTGTTTACTGCAGGACTCAGCACACAGTAGGTGCTCAATAATAGCAGCTACGATGACAAGCATCCTTTGTGTTGGAGTCTCATCCATCCTGAAAACAGTGGGAGCACGCACTCTGTTATTTCAACCGGGGAGAAAGCATTCCCCGATCTTCCATAAACCCCAACTAATTTCCCCAAATATTACTGAAATGCTCTTAACTCCTATCAGATGTTAGGTTTTTCTTGCATAGCACTTGGCATCTTATTTATTTTTGTTAAAGATTTTATTTATTTGACAGAGAGAGAAGCACTTGGCACTTTAAACACCACTTACATAACTAGCTGACACTTGGAGTAGGTTGCCTGTGAGCTGAATGAACAAGCTGTGCGGCATCAGATACGAACGTCTCCCTTTCACACCTTCTCCCACCATTGGCTTTATCACGTCCACCTTTTCTTCTAACATTTTCCAGCGCATAAATTCCCTTCAGACACATCCGAATGGGGGATGGCAGCGATCGTGCACAGCGGGTTTAAGGAATGCAAGCCTAAGTCAGGTCCCTGTGAGGACGTGAGCTGAGGCTCCCTGCAGCACATGCCAAGCCCTGTTGCCCGACACACATACACGATTTAATTTTCACCGGCACACACGTATCCAGGTCTCATAGTAGCTGCTGATTTATTCAGATAATGAACTTAGGGCAGAAAATGATATGGACCTATCATTTGCACCTGGACAGGTGGCCAGGTGCAAATGATAATGTTCAGATGCACAGTTCAGGTGGAGAGGGTGCCGGTCTAATCTCCTAAGCTCCAATCTCTGCTCAGGTCCCTCTTGCATTCATTTGCTCATGCAGTCAACACTCGCTGAGCTCCCTCAGTGTGCCAGGACTGCTCCGGGCTCTGTGGACTCAATGGTAAAGGGGGCCAGTGTGGGCCTCTGCTCTGTGTGGGTGCCCTGACGGGCCTGCATGGTTCCATAGCTGAGTGAGCTGCCACGCTCCAGGCTGTGGCAGAAGGGGGAGGACGGCCACACAGCTGGCTCTCACGGACTTCTGCCTCCAGGAAGGCGGTTTCTAGGCTTCCCTGGCTCTCAGGAGCTAGGAGAGTTTCCCTTGGGCCTCCCAGGGCGCAGTGAAGCATGGAAGTCGCAGCAACAGCCCCTCTGTCCCCCCACCCCCACCCCTGCCGTTGTCAAGGGAGTCAGGGAACGGACAGCTTTGCTCTCTTGCTTTTGCTGGCTACTTAGGTCGTAAATTGTGCTCATCCACCCAGATCATGTTGCTTCCTTACCCGCTGAATCTGTCAGCCTGTGTGGTGTGTCCTCATGGAGCTTTCATTCTAGAAGAGGAAGGCAAGCATTTAAAAATAGAGTAGATACTTGGGACGCCTGGGTGGCTCAGTCGGTTTGGTGTCTGCCTTTGGATCAGGTGATCCCAGGATTCTGGAATCGAGTCCTGTGTTGGGCTCCCTGCTCAGCAGGGGGGTGGGGTGGGGGGTGGGGAGCAGGGAGCCTCCCCCCTGCTTCTCCCCCTGCCTGCCGCTCTCCCTGCTTGTGCTCCCGCTCTCTGACAAATAAGTAAAAACCTTCATTTAATTTTAATTAATTAATTAATTATATTTGACACAAAGAGACAGTGCACAAGCAGGGTGAGCAGCAGAGGGAGAAGCAGGCTCTCCGCTGAGCAGGGAGCCCGATGCGGGGCTCGATCCCAGGACCCTGGGATCACGACCTGAGCAGAAGGCAGACGCTTAATGACTGAGCCACCCAGGCACCCCGGGGAGGTGACATTTGAACAGAGTGACTGAGGCTCATGGATAGAGTCCATGTGGCTTAGGGGTGAGATGGGGCCACTCAGCCCCTTGCCAGAGACCCACCCTCTGGATCTGGCACCTGGAAAGGCTGCTCTCTAGGGAGGTGGGGGAAAGGTCAAGGTTCACCTGCCCCTCTAGAGCGGGTGTGTGTGTGTGTGTTGTGTGACAGGGCAGAGCCTTCAGGACACCTCATCCCTGCGAATGTGTGTGCGGGGATGGGGGGCTGAGGGGGCTGGGAAAGGCATGACCACCCAAAGCCACGTTGCCTCCCAGCGGACAGTGACAAGAGGCAGCTGGACAGGGGCAGGCTGCAGGGGATGGCTATACCCCCTTCTCCTGTCTGGGTTCTGGACAGGTGGCCTTACCCAGGGACTGGGGATGGTAAGGTACCCTCGGGGTCAGGGCCCCAGAATCCAGGTGACCAATCCTGGAGGCCTTACTCAGGCCCCCTTCTTTTTTTTTTTTTTTAAAGATTTTATTTATTTATTTGAGAGAGAGCACATGAGAGGGGGGAGGGTCAGAGGGCAAAGCAGACTCCCCGCCGAGCAGGGAGCCCGACGCGGGACTCGATCCCGGGACTCCAGGATCATGACCTGAGCCGAAGGCAGTCGCTTAACCAACTGAGCCACCCAGGCGCCCTCAGGTCCCCTTCTGAAGTACCACTTCCCTTCCTCTAGACTTGGCTCTCCTCTCTTTGCCTGACTCCCTCCTTCCAGTGTTCAGGCAGGGCTCTGCCCCTTTCACAGCCTCTGCTGAGTTGCCTCAACCTACCCCAAGGGGCTTCCTACTCTCCATAGGGTCACCCAGGTTGCCTGGCATCCATGGTAAATCTTCTGTCCTGGTGTGGCATCTGCTTGTGGGGGAGGGGTCCCACTTACCCTGTTCATCTCCCCAGCCTGGAATCAGGAGAGAAGCCAAGCTCCAGCCCCAGCAGGGACAGGAGTGGGGGTGAGGAGCAGGGCCTGAGGGAGGGACCCAGGGGAAGGCACGTGTGTGCCTCTCGGGGGCAAGTCATGGCACGTCAAAGGCTGTGGGCCTGTTTCTGCCTGCCTGGCCTTTGTCTCCCAGGAGGGAGGCCAAGCCAGGAGCCCTGGCAGTTGGCAGGGGAGGAAAGGTGCTGGGGCAGGGGCTGTTGCCAGCCCACAGGGTGTCCCTTTAAGTTGCTGGGTAAACAGTGCCTGGCCCAGGAGGCTGCACTGCTCTCCCTACCCCACGGCTGCAGTCCCAGCCTTCTAGCCCTCTGGAAGCAGACAGCCCCACCTCCACACTTTCAGAAGGCCTCCATGAGAGGGCTACCAGGCTGTGGCTTGCCCGGGAACCACGTGGAGAGGACCCCCAACTGGAGGACAGAGCCCCAAGGTGGACTCCCCCTTGGGGTAACTAGGAGTTAAACCCTCCAGAAGGCTCAGTGGTAGTCGGGTCCCCTGAGGAGATGGTGGGGGGGGGGCAGTTCATATTGGCTGGGGACACATGGGCTGGGGATGGCCAGGGGCCTCCAGTATCCATGAGGGATTCCTGTTCTCCCCAGATGGACTCCGAGAGCTCCCAGCCAGGGGAGCAAGACATGACAGAGGCAGGGGCTGAGCAGGAACTTCGGTGGGTGGAGCTGGGCTCAGAGGAGGCCCTGGAAGCCAGGCCCGAGGGCCCCAGTGCCCCGCAAGCCTGGGGGCTCCTGCTGCAAGCTGTGTGGAGGGGTCACCTGGGCCTGGCAACAAAGCTACTGCGTCAAGGGGCCAGTGTGGAGGAGAGGTGAGCCCCAGGGCTGGACCAAGAGTCTTCACCAGGGCGGAGTTGGCAGGGGTCCTTTCTCTGGGCAGGGCAGCAAGGGCCCCTCTCCTGGAGCTCCTGCCCCAGTCCATGCCACCCTCGCTGCCCACAGGGACCACATGGGCAGGACACCCCTCCACCTGGCCGTGCTGCTCGGCCACGTGCCGCTGGTGCGTCTCCTGCTGCAGCGCGGGGCCGCGGTGGGAGCTGCCGACCGAGCGGGGCGCACGCCACTCCACGAGGCCGCCTGGCACGGACACTCGCGGGTGGCCGAGCTCCTTCTGCAGCATGGGGCCCCAGCGGCGGCGCGCTCGGGGGCCGGCCTCACGCCGCTGCACTGGGCCGCGGCGCTGGGCCGCACGCTGCTGGCCGGGCGCCTGTTGGGCACGCCGGGACCAGGTCCCACGGCGGCGGATGCGCGCGGCTGGACGGCGGCACACTGGGCGGCCGCGGGCGGCCGGCTGCCGGTGCTGGAGCTGCTGGCGGCGGATGGCGCGGGCCTGGACGGCGCCCTGATGGTGGCAGCCGCGGCCGGGCGCACGGCGGCGCTACGCCTCCTCCTAGCTCGCGGGGCGCGGGTGGACGCCCGGGACAGCACGGGGACCACGGCGCTCGGCATAGCGGCGAGCCTGGGCCGCAGGCAGGTACGTCCGGCCTGGCCGCGGGGAGGGAGCGGACAGGTGGGCCCCTTGGACGGGTGGAGGGAAACTGGAGGGTGGGAGGGTGGCTGGGAGGGTCTGGCGGCCAGGGGTCCCTTGACCGTTTCTGCCGTTTGTAACCTCTCTTGGAAGGCCGGTGAGGATGCCTGGCCGGGCATTCGTACTTTATCCTGGTGACGGGCAGCAACAAATACACAGCGAGCACCAGGGCTGTCCTTGAGCCCAGCGAGCCCCTAGGCGTGGGAAGGGAGGCCGAGGACTGCTTAGTCTTGGATTTTATCTGAGGATGTTTAGGACAAGTGGTTGTCTTGGAGTGGAGTCGCCCCCCTGGGTGGCAGAGGTGCGGGCTCATTTTTACCCAACAGGGAAGCAGCACTGAGAAAGAGGCTGTTGGGTGGGGGAGGCCAGCCTCTGTCCTCTCCCTCCCTCCTCTCCTAGGACATGGAGGTGCTGCTTGACCATGGGGCAGACCCCAGCCTCAAGGACAGGCACAGTCGCTCTGCACTCCACAGGGCTGCTGCTGGGGGACATCTACCTGCTGTCCAGTGGCTAGCAGCCTGGGGAGCAGAGGTGGATGCTCGAGACTCATTGGGCCTCACACCCCTACACCATGCTGCTCGGGGAGGCCACGCAGAGGTCGCCAGCCACCTCCTAGACAGGGGAGCGCAGGTCAATGCTGCTGGATGGCTCCACAAGACCCCCCTACACCTTGCCACAGAGCATGGCCATGGCCCCACCGCAGAGCTTTTGCTGAGCCGAGGGGCTAGCCTCACCCTGAGGACACAATGGGGTGAAGCGGTCCAGGACCTGGTGTCCGAGGGGGTCTGCCCCAGGTACTGCCCACCCTTTGCCGAGAGCAGGAGTGGGAGGGGCACATAGCCCCAGAGGCCCTGAGCTGGACAGAAGTCTTTGGGCTTCCACAGCCTTCAGAGTGTGCCAGGCTCCTCTATTCTGGACTGAGGCTGCCTGCCTGAGGGGAGGGCAGCTGAGAGGTTCCCAGAAGAGAAGGGGGCAGTGGCTTGAGCTCCAGTAATGGACCTGGGACTGCCCCACTGCCCCCTTGGGGCACATCACCCCTGCAGCTCTAGCCTTCTCCACACTCTTTAGCAGAGAGACTAAGTCGTGGCAATAGATTTGACTAAAACCTGACAGTCTCCCCTGTGTCCACTGTGGGGTTGTCACCCTCAGCTGCTCTCGCTGTACATGGGGATGTTCTTCCTGTGTTTTGTTATATCCAGGATTTGTCTGTTGGCATCCATTTATCACAGGGCCAAACTAATGGCCACAGTTGTTTACATCTCCCCTGTGATCCAGGGCCCGCTCTCAGAACTGCTGTCTTTTTTTTTTTTTAATTTTTTTTAGATTTTATTTATTTGAGAGAGAGACAGAGATAGTGAGATAGAGAGCACAAGTGGGGAGGAGAGGGAGAAGCAGGCTCCCCGCAGAGCAGGGAGCCCGATGCGGGACTCGATCCCAGGACCCTGGGATCATGACCTGAGCCGAAGGCAGACGCTTAACCATCTGAGCCACCCAGGCGCCCTCAGAACTGCTGTCTTATCTCTCACACACCCAGTTGATATTCCCCCTGTCCTGAACTATCTAGGGTCAAGTATCAGACAACTAGGGACAGGCCCTATGCACCGAGGACCACTGGGATTCTCAGATAAGCCAGTCCTAAACTGTTTCCCTTGCCCTGCCTTGTCTTTCCTGTGGGAACCCCAATAAAGGCTCTGGCCCGAGCTTTACACTCCTTCCTGCTTCTGCCTCCAGAGAACACTGGTGCCTCTCTCTGGGGCTCGGTGAGGCATGGCATGTCCTCTCCTCTCAGGTAATGCAGGTGGTAAGACATGTCCTTTCAATGATGTCAGCCTGTCCCTGTCATCACTCAGCCAGCTCCATAAATTAAAACTCCTGTGGCACAACTGAAACAGAGGGACAGTTGTTTCTGATGACCTACCTCTGGATCCTCATAGAAAATCATCACCATTATTCAATTTAAAACTGTAGTTTTTCTCAGAGAACGGCTTTATGGGACAAATTTCATTTTTCGAAAGTGCGAGTTGTGCCAAATTAGCTCCTCAGCCCACGGGCCATGGAAATGCTTGGATTTACATCCAGGGTAACAGGAAGCCTTGAGGAAGCCTTTGTGTGACTGTGACATGGTCTGATCTGCTCAGGAATCTGCCAAATACACAGCGGATGGCACCTGGGGAAGGGAGGTCCAGGGAAACCAGGGAGATGGTGGCACCTTAGCAGCAGGGGTTGGGGTAAGCAGGCAGAATCGGGCTGACTCTGAGGGCAGAGTCCTTCGGACTTGCTGACGGTTGGACATGGGAGGCCAGAGAGGGGGGATAACAGTGACTCCTAGTGAGACCTAGACCTGAGTTGGGGGGTGGGTGTTAGACCTTTTATTCCATGGGGAGAGCAGACACACAGGGGATGAGACGGGGGGAAAGGTGAGGGCTGCAGTGACACCTTGGGGATCCTCAGTGAGAATGGTCTTCAAAGGTGCCGGATGGCCCTACACCAGCTGGCCAGCACAGAGCATACCCAGCACCCAGCTGCTTCTCACCTCCTCCACTGGGTCTACCATGGTCCAAGCCACTGTCAGCTTTGCCTGGAATGTAATGTTGCCACAGCCAAGCCAGCTTCCACCCTAACTGGTCTCCCTGCTTGAGCCCTTGCCTCTCTGCAGTCTTCCCAAAACAGCAGCTATAAGCTTATTTAGTAAGTTGGATGATGCTACTCTCCTGCTCAGAATGCCCCCAATGACTCCTCATTTAATGAAAGCGAAAACCAAATGTGGGATATTGTATTGTTCAGATGCCCCAGGGACCTCACCCAGCTCACATGCTCTTTCTACAATGTGATCTCCATGTCCTCCTGTGAAAATTAGTAACAGCCTCACTAAAATGTAGTTGGGAGGTTTGGGGCGGGGGTGGGGGGTGGGGGGGCGCTCTCAGGCCCTACCACTCCTCATCAACTGCTGACCCAACAAGAAGAGAGGGACTCTGCAGGTGGATGTTACTTCACTACCCCAGCAGGAGGAAGAAAGGCTTTCCTCATCTGCCCAGCAACAGTTCAGCCTAAGAGACAGCCACAACTTAGCCAATGAGAGACTGTCACAACTTAGCCCATGAGAGACAGCCACAACTTAGCCAATGAGAGACTGTCACAACTTAGCCAATGAGACACAGTCACAACTTAGCCAATGAGAGACAGCCACAACTTAGCCAATGAGAGACAGTCACAACTTAGCCAATGAGAGACAGCCACAACTTAGCCAATGAGAGACTGTCACAACTTAGCCAATGAGAGACAGCCACAACTTAGCCAATGAGAGACTGTCACAACTTAGCCAATGAGACAGCCACAACTTAACCAATGAGAGATAGCCACAACTTAGCCAATGAGAGACTGTCACAATTTAGCCAATGAGAGACAGCCACAGCTTGCGGGGTGGGGGGTGGGGGGGAGTGGGGGGTGCCTGGGTGGCTCAGCTGGTTAAGCATCTGCCTTTGGCTCAGTTCATGATGCCAGGGTCCTGGGATTGAATCCTGCAGGGAGCCTACCTTTCCCTCTACCCCAAACCCCTGTCTGTGATGTCTCTCTCTCTCTCTGAAATAAATAAATAAATAAATAAATAAATAAATAAATAAAAATCTTTAATAAAAAAGACAGCCACAATTTAGCCAATGAGAAGTCACTGTATTTCAAACTCTCAGTTTACTCCAGTGAACTTTTTGTTTGCAACTGCCCCTCCCAATTCCGTTTTCCTTTATAAAAGATCCTCCTTTAGTTGTTCTCCCAGTATTGCAGTAGCTTGCTTGTCCTGGATTGCAATTCTCTTCTTTTTTCAAATAAACCTATTTTTTGCTGGTAAAACAATGAGCAGGGTTTTTTTTAAGATTTTATTTACTTATTTGACACAAAGAGAGCACAAGCATAGGGGGAGCGGCAGGCAGAGGAAGAGGGAGAAGCAGGCTCCCCACTGAGCAGGGAGAACGACACGGGGCTCAATCCCAGGACCCTGGGATCATGACCTGAGCTGAAGACAGACACTTAACCGATTGAGCCCAGGCGCCCCTGGCAGTTTAATTTTTAATGTTAACACTCTCATCTAGAACTAGAGTCCATGTTTCTGCCTCTTGACATTGACTGAACTTTTGTGACTATTTGGGCTGCTGAAATGATGCTGTGTGGCTCTCCAGGGTAAGCCAAGAAGGCACGATAAGGCATCCATATCACCTTGCCCTTCAGCCACTATGTACGGAATGACTTCCTTGAAGTCACCATGCTGTGAGGAAGCCTAAATGCAGCATGGTAACCAGAACATCAAAGTCCTTACATGACCAAGGGCCTACACATCCTCACCAATTTCCATCTCTGGCCTCTGACTTGCGTACTGAGGTTCAGGGGCCCATGGGACTCTCATTTGCCTCACTCCCACCACACTGGCCTTTCTTTTCTTTTTTTTTTTTAAAGATTTTATTTATGTATTTGCCAGAGAGAGACAGCGAGAGAGGGAACACAAGCAGGGGGAGTGGGAGAGGGAGAAGCAGGCTTCTCACGGAGCAGGGAGCCTGATGCGGTGCTTGATCCCAGGATCCTGAGATCATGACCCGAGCCGAAGGCAGACGCCTAACAACTGAGCCACCCAGGTGCCCCTACCCTGGCCTTTCTGCTGTTCTTGACCATACCAGGTGTCCTCCTGCCTCTAGTCCTTTGCACTTGCTGACTCCTCTGCCTGCCGTACTATTCCCACAGATATCTGCCTGCCTCAGTCACTTCCTTCTTCACTCAACACCACCCTCAGAGCATGCTCTAACACTATTTAAAATTGTACCCTCCAAAAGAGAAAGCTCTTCTTTAAGTAGAATGCCAATAAGTATGGGAAGAACGATGGGGTTAGAAAATCAACAATGAATGAATGCAAATTTTTTTTTTTTAAAGATTTTATTTATTTATTTGACAGACAGAGACACAGCGAGAGAGGGAATACAAGCAGGGGGAGTGGGAGAGGGAGAAGCAGGCTTCCCGCCAAGCAGGAAGCCCAATGCGGGGCTCGATCCCAGGACCCTGGGATCATGACCTGAGCCGAAGGCAGACGCTTAACGACTGAGCCACCCAGGCGCCCCTGAATGAATGCAAATTTGATGAGAAACAGGATATTTATGTTGTCTCAAAGTGCGTGGCCATGGAGGGGTGCTGCTTAGGTACCTATTCCAGACTGCACTCGCCATTCAGGTTCAAGTCCACTGCAGAATCTCTCACCGGATGGTATGCTTCTCCTGGTGGCTCCAGACACAGGCTGAGCACGGCAAAGCTACTGGGGTCTCCCATTTCTGCCCAACACAAGGCATCTTTAATAGCAATCTTTGCTCAGAAGTACCGGGTGAGCTGACATGTTGTCTGATCTGCATCCTATCTGAGGCCCTCCCTGTCTGATCTCACTTCTTCCCTCTTTTTTTTTTTTTAAGATTTTATTTATTTGACAGAGAGAGAGAGAGAGAGCACAAGCAGGGGGAATGGCAGAGGGAGAGGGAGAAGCAGGCTCCCTGCAGGGAGCCTGACACAGAGCTCGATCCCAGGACCCTGAGATCATAACCAGAGTCAAAGGCAGAGGCTAAACCTACTGAACCACCCGGACATCACTGCTTCCTCCCTCTGAACAAAACACCTCTGTACTCCTACCTCTATCTCAGGGTCTACTTACAGGAACCCCTGTAATGAGGTACAAGGTATTTCCTTACAAGCTACTTATTACTTACAAGCATAAAAACGGTGGAGAAACCTGGTAAAGAAAACCTTAACCAAGTGGTCAAAGCTGACAGCACCCATGTTGGAATAAGCTGCCATCGTGATAGCATGCACTGACAAAGACACAATATAATTTCTGTAGTATTCTGCCGAAAATGTATAACTGATTCCAATAATGAGGAAACATCAGACAAACTCAAATTCAGACATCCTACAAAACAACCTGTACTCTTCAAGAAATCCAGAGTCAAGAAAGATAAAGAAAAGTTGAGGATTAAACTAAAAATTAGACAGAACTAAATGCAGTGCATGATCCTGGACAGGGAAAAGAGCAATAAAATACATTCAACAGGGGTGCCTGGCTAGCTCAATCCGTGGAGTGTGTGATTCTTTTATTTATATTTTATTATTTATTTATCATTTAGATTTTATTTATTTGGGAAAGGGTGAGTGAGATTGAGAGAGAGCATGAGCGGGGTGGGGGGGAAGGGGCAGAAGGAAAGGGATAAGCAGACTCCCTGCTGAGCAGGGAGCCCAACACGGGCTCAATCTCAGGACCCAAAGATCATGATCTGAGCTTAACCGACTGAGCCACCCAGGCGCCCCTATTTATTTATTTTAGAGAGAGAGAGAGCCCATAAGCGGAGGAGCAGAGGGAGAGGGAGAGAGAATCCTCAAGCGGACTGCACACTGAGCGCGGAGCCCCACAGAAGGCTGGATCTCACAACACCAAGTTCAGGACCTGAGCCCAAACCAAGAGTTGGACACTTGGGCGCCTGGGTGGCTCAGTTGTTAAGTGTCTGCCTCCGGCTCGGGTCATGATCCCAGGGTCCTGGGATCGAGACCCACATCGGGCTCCCTGCTCGGCGGGAAGCCTGCTTCTCCCCCTCCCACTCCCCCTGCTTGTGTTCCTGCTCTCGCTATCTCTCTGTCAAATAAATAAATAAAATCTTTAAAAAAAAAAAAAAGAGTTGGACACTTAACTGACTGTGCCACCCAGGTGACCTGAGCGTGTGGCCCCTGTGTGGAGCCCATTAAAAAAAAAAAAAAAAAGGAAGAACATTTAACAAAGTTGGAATATAGACTGTAGGTCAGATAACAGCATTAATGTTAAGCTTCCCAATTTTGATAGTTTAACTATGGTTTGCATGAGCATGTCCTTGTTCCTAGGAAATATATAGTTAAGTATTTAAATATCTGCAACCTCCTTGCAGATAGTCCAGAAAACAAAAACAAAAACACCCAAAACCCTACTATTGAGTTTATAAACATTTACAGGAAGAATAATTTTAAAAATGTAAAGGGCACCTGGGTGGCTCAGTCGGTTAAGCATCTGCCTTCAGCTCAGGTCATGATCTCAGGGTCCTGGGATGGAGTCCCACATCGGGCTCCCTGCTTGGTGGGGAGCCTGCTTCTCCCTCTGCCTGCAGTTCCCCCAGCTTGTGCTCTGTCAAATACAGAAATAAAATCTTTTAAAAAAATGTAAACAATTGGTGCTATTGGGTAAAGTGCATTGGGGAGTTCCATGAAGTAGTCTTGCAACTTTTCTGTAATTTAAAAAGTGACAAAGAAAGTGCACTCTCCCATTCTGCCCCCCACTTCGTTATCATGGTAATATAGCGATAAGGTGGTAAAACACATAAAATTTACCATTCGATCATTTCCATTTTGTGTAACTGCTGCCGAAGCGAGTACCCGTTTTGACCATTTTAAAGCGTACAATTCGATGGTGTTTAGCATCTTCACAACGTTAGGCAGCCCTCAGCAGTATCCTGTTGCAGAACCTCCAACACACCCGTGCCCACTGGCAGCCCTCCCCGCCGGCTGCCCTCTGCGGACCGGCGTACCCTGGGCATCTCGGACGAACGGAACCGCTAGTGTTTACTTCCTCCACCGTACCTACCGCGCCTGACCCGCTACACTCTCCAGACTGCGAGCCCCACCCCCGCAAGTGCAGCCAGCCGCCGGAAACGGCGCTCCGCAGCAGCCCGCCCGAGCCCCACCGCCTCGGACCACCCGCGCAAGGGACCGCGCCACAAGACTCCCTTCGCCCCGGAAGTCCCCGCCGGGCCGCTGACCCGGAAGCGCTCGGGCGCCGCCACCGCTTCCGCTGCAGGCGGTGCGGCGCGGCGCGTGCGCGGCGGAGCGGAGAAGCCGGCCGGCGGGCGCCATGGTCTTCCTCACCGCGCAGCTCTGGCTGCGGAGCCGCCTCACTGACCGCTACTGGCGGGTCCAGGAGGTGCTGCAGCATGCGCGGGTGAGTCGTCTCCTCCCGGCGCGGAGCGCGCAGGCGGGCCGTGGAGCCTGCGGGCCGCGCTGACAACCCTCCCTTCCCGTTTCTTGACCCAGCACTTCCGGGGAAGGAAGAATCGGTGCTACAAGCTGGCGGTGAGAGCTGTGACCAGAGCGTTTGTGAAATGCACAAAAGCGCGAAGGCTGAAGAAGAGGAACATGAGGACAGTAAGCGCGGACCCGGGGAGGCTGGGCTCGGCCGGCCACTCCCACCCGCCCCTTCCCCTGGGCCCCAGGGGCGCCGCTTGGTTCTGACCCTCTCTGCCCAGCTCGGGGATGGTCTCTCCGTCCTCAGTACCACCCTCGGTTCTCTTGATTCTCTCTCACACGTCACATGCGAACCCCCGGCAGAGTCCGCCTGCTCCAAGACGGAGTCTGGGATGTCCAGGATCTCTCCTGGGCCGGTGTGAAAGCCTCCTCGCCAGTCCCCCTGCTTCCACCGCTCTGCTCTCTGCTGCGCACCTCTCTTCTGCTTGAAGCCCTGTGGTGGCGTCCCTTCACACCCTTAACGAGGGCCGACCTCAGCCCGACTCGGTTACCTTGTCTCTGGCCACCCCCCTCGCCCACCGGCTGCATGGCCGCTCTTGGCTTCGATCTGCACCTGGAAGAAGCCAAGCCTGCTTCCTCTCGCTCCTAGCGCTTGCGGTTTCTTCTGCGTTCTCGGGTCACGCCTCACTGTCCTGCAGTGGATCTCCCTTCTCGTGCACTTAGCGACCAACATACCACGTACTTGACTTGGTTGGTTGGTTATTGCTCCCTGCCCCCAATGTAAGTTTTAGGAGGGATCTCCGCTCTGTTGAAGGCTGTAACCTCCGGCCTACATCGGTAACACTTTGTAAATATTGGCTGAACGAATAAGGAAGAGGGGAGAATTCTGACCCTTTAAAGTCAGAAATGCTTCATTAACTGTCGATCAGGGTCACAGCATGACAAACCAGCCCTGTGCACGACGGTCTCGTGTGCAGGAGTGACCTCTGCATCCCAGCTCTGTTCTTTACGCGTTTCATTTACGCAGAATGCTGGAGGTGGTGCTGCTTCCTATGACCCTGCAGGGATCAGGTCAGTCCACATGGGTATGGGAAGACCCGTGAGCAGTGTCTGGTAGCACACACGTTTGCTGCTAATGGGAGCAGAGTATCTCGAGGTGGGGCTGGAGTCCCTGTACAGCTTCCGCCTCACCTAAGAACTTGCTAGCAGTGCAGATTCTCAGGCCCCACCACACCTACTCAATCAGAAACTCTGGGCAGGGGGCGGCTAGAAATGTTATGACAAACCTCTACATAATTCTCATGCATATTCAAAGTTTAGAACCACTGAAGGAAGAAAATACACTTGAGTACTGTCTTAAGATTGAGTAAAGAATGGCTTAAGAATCCAAACCCTTATTTTTAAGATTTTATTTTTTAAGTAATCTCTACACTCAGTGTGGGGTTTGAATGCACAACCTTGAGATGGAGAGTTGCATGCTCTACCAACTGAGCCCTATAATCCACCCCCTTGTTTAACAGACCAAATCTATTCAGAAGCTTCCATATCACTCTGACAGATCATTCTGGATCTAACCACTAGCCTTGATTTCCCTACAGTTTTCAGACCTTTTGCTGTGCCTGGAACTTACCCTGCTACTCCCTGCCAGGAAGGTTCTCCTGATGCCTCCCCTCCCCTCCAGCCCTGCTCTTCCCTCAAGACCATTTTACCTCCACCTCCGTGAAGCTTCACCCTCAAGTTTTTCATCCCCACCTGGTAGCACTGATCTCAGTGGCTGTTGTAATTCATTCACATGGATCCTTTCTGCACTGAGCTGTGTCTGCCACAGACTCTTTTGCTTACCTTTGTATTCTCAGGGCCTAAAAATATGTATTGAATTAATGCTTTACAGCATGTGACTTAACTACTTATTTATTTTTTAAAGATTTTATTTATTTATTTCACAGAGAGAGACAGTGAGAGCAGGAACACAAGCAGGGGGAGTGGGAGAGGGAGAAGCAGGTTTCCCGCCGAGCAGGGAGCCCGATGCGGGGCTCGATCCCAGGACCCTGGGATCATGACCTGAGCTGAAGGCAGGTGCTTAACAACTGAGCCACCCAGGCGCCCCTTAACTACTTATTTAGAAGGAAGCTGGCATTTGAATGAAGAGCATCAAGTTTTGCTAATTGATTGTACTGCAGGCCAATGTGCCTGAAGAGAAATCACTGATTTTTCTATTTACTTGTGCAAAAAGAGTTTAGTTTGACTTTTAGTTGACTCAGAACCTTTGCTGGTAGGTGTGGACATAATGCACAACTAGTTCTTAAGCATCTCGATGTTTTCTTATTTCAGCTCTGGATTAATCGAATTACAGCTGCCTCCCAGGAACACGGCCTGAAGTACCCAGCATTCATTGTCAATTTAATTAAGGTATGGTCGAGGATGTGGTCCTGTTGAGATGTTGAAATCTATAGAAAGTGATCCAACTGACGTCGTCCAGTACAACGGGCAGTGGAGTGTTGGCTCCCTGACAAGTTCTCAAGGTGGAGTTCTGGCAGGTTCAGGGACCCATCACAATTGCTTTGCCTTGGAAATAGGGCAGCTGATACCAGGACATGAGCCTTTGTGTTTCCCCATCAAGAGAAAAGGGGCAAAAAACTTGCCTTTAACTTTAAAGTGTAATTTCAAAGTTTTGCACTGAAAGATTTCTGATGAGGTAGCAGATGAAGTTGAAACTCGTAGTCAAAGAGCACGGGGACTGTCTTGGACAGGAGAGATTAAGCATGTGTCACAAAATCTTGGTTAATTGTTGAATCTAGCGTTTATGCTAATCCCTCTGCTTTTGTGTGCATTCAAATTTTTTTTCTTTTTTTTTTTTTTTTAAAGATTTTATTTATTTGACAGAGAGACACAGCGAGAGAGGGAACACAAGCAGGGGGAGTGGGAGAGGGAGAAGCAGGCTTCCCGCGGAGCAGGGAGCCTGATGTGGGGCTTGATCCCAGGACCCTGGGATCATGACCTGAGCTGAAGGCAGATGCTTAACGACTGAGCCACCCAGGCACCCCTCAAATTTTTTCTTAAAAAGGGGAGTGGGTGTTGTGCTTCTAGCTTGTACCAGATCCTGTCTTTGGTACTTTGCAAGTATCCTCATGCATGACATTGCCATTTTACTGATGAGCCTGAGGCTCAGAAGAGCGAACCTTGGCCAAGACACACAAGGCCCAGGTAGTAGAGCGGGAACCACCCCTATATAGTTGTGGTTAACACGCAGGGATCATCCTTTTTTTTTGCTTTTCGTCAGTTTTTGGAAGTCACATGCAGTTTTACTTGATAGATGATCTGGTTTCGCTCCCTTGTGGGAATTGAGAACACCTGCTTTTGTTCCTTACTCTGCCTGCATCTCATACTTTTCTGTGTCTCATTTCATTGTTTGTAGAAGGGGAATTGTGATTTTCTGTTCGAAGTTGACTTAAAGGGTTACCCCAGGCCAGCAGTCATAGTTCTGTCTGGGTGATTGATGATCGATTGTTGACCCTAACAAGGTTGTTAGTTCCATGGCTGGCACCAGGACCGGATGCCAACATCCTTGCTCATGTGACATCACCTCTTGCAGGGATGCCTTCCCCTTGTGCACATTTATCCTCCAGCATCCTGCCTGGATACATTCGCCACACGCTTTCCACCTCCCCAAAGGTGAGGGCATGAGACTGAGGGCAGAGACTGCCCTGGAGCCATGCAGAGTGTGCTCAGTAGAGGAGATGCTTCCCGCCAACTCAAACCATAGGGTTCTCGGCTGCATTCAGTCTTGCCGCTTTTCACTGAAACATATTTCTGATTCTGACACGGGCTCTGATTTTCTTCCCAGTGCCAGGTGGAGCTCAACAGGAAAGTACTTGCGGATCTAGCCATCTATGAACCAAAGACTTTTAAATCTTTGGCTGCTTTGGCCAAAAGGAGGCGACAGGAAGGATTTGCTGCTGTCCTGGGGGATGGGAAAGAGCCCGAAGGCATATTTTCCAGAGTGGTGCAGGATCACTGAGGGGGATTCCAACACTGCCTGCCCTTTGCAGCTGAGTGTCTTAGGAAAGGTTTTTTTTTCCCCCCGATAATCACAGTAGTTAAAATAGGGGCTAAGAATTACTTGTCAACACTGTGTGTTCAACAATTTTAGTAACAGGTTTAAGAGGCTCCTCTTTCCCTCACTGGGACAGATCTAGAAATCTTACGGACTGTACAAATAAAGCTCGTGTTGCGTTCAGCGTTCTGAGTTGTGTTTCTGGCATAAGCACACATGCCTTGGGAGCCCTGTCGGAGGTGGGGGGAGACTGCAAGGGTGAGGGGTCAGCTGAGCATGATCTTCTACAGCTGGGGGAGTTTGAGCCCGATCTCTGTGAACTCTGACCTTGGCTCCCCGCTCAGGGCTGTGCTGGTAGCCTGTCCAGAACCCAAAGCCCCCCAGCCCCACTCTGGCCCTGCCTATGCTTGACTTAGTCTTCCATACTTCTAGCCCTCCCCTGGTCTTCACCTTCCAGCAGGGACTCCATTGCTCAGCTCTTTGGCCACTGAGTGCCCCACTTCCAGTTTCTCTGCTTTCTACCTCACTCCCCAGGCCAGTAAGAGCAGCAAGCTGGGTGGCTCTCCTGGTTCCAGTCTCACCTGAGTGCTCACAGGTGACCATCACATCACCTGTGGGGAGACCTGAACATAAGGGTTTTGGATCCCTTCTCCAGATATTCTACTTCATTAAGTGTAGAGTCAAGTCCAAGAACAATTTCCCAACATGCTCACTCACAGCAGCTCTAACTCTGCACCTCCCTTATGTCCATCCATCTCTGCCTGCTGCCTTGCAGGGGCATCCATCCCCCTCCTCAGGTCCAGGTCCCTTCCATTACCCTATTGGTGAGCTGCTTCTACCCTCGGCTTCTCTCGCACGTACTCTGAGCTCCCTCCAGCTTGAGTCTGTTCCCCTCTTGGCCAGCTCTGGTCTCTACCTCTTGCTTCCTGCCACTGGGTCTGTAGTCGGCCCCATCATGCCCAGGTAACTTTTACCAAAGCCATCCTGAACCACAATCCAACAGACAGAGTCAGTCCTTGCCTTCCAAGGACCATGGATTTCCTCCCCTCTTCTCTGCACTGTCTCCCTCTGCTCGGCCCTGACTTCACCCTTCCACACACACCCTCTGCCCTCAGCTAAGTTCTCGAGGCCCACAGTAGCAGTTGTCTGCATTTATCTGGCAGTGCCCACCTTCCCCCCTCCCACTCCTAATGCTCCCATGCTGGGTCCTCCATCCTTTGCTAGCAGTCCCCTGGAAGTCATTCTGGGTTCCCATTGTAGACTCAAGACCCACTCCCAGACCCATGGAGAGCCAGTCAAATCCTGGCCACCTACCACTTGGTGATCTCTTGGTTCTGTCCACTTCATCCTCACTACAGCCCAGCATCTCTTCTGGCTTCAGTTACTGTACTGGCCCAACAGGTCCCTCCTCCTGGCTCTTGTCACTCTGTCTGATGACCACCAGACCATTTGGAGGTGTGGGGCTTGTTTAGTCTTGTTCAGTGTCCCTGGCTGTACCTAGTTTAGTGCCTGGCTATGCACACAAAGTGCTCAGAGCACACCACTCATCGGTAAGTGGGTTTGGCATACACACAAAGGTGGAGCACATAAAAACTCCTTTGGTGTGTGGAACTGAGCTCTGTACAATGAGCTCCTATAGAGGAGCTGCCTTTCCTTTGTCCATCTCAATAAAGGAACACAACGACATGCTAAACAACCGAGGGCTGCTCCCAGCACCCACTCCCCCTCCAGCAGCAGGACCCAAGTTTTCCTTCAGGTAAGCCTGGCTGCATGGCCTGGCTCTGACTGGCTAGAGCCATCATCAGCTTTTCCCTCTTTCCTGGCCACTGCTTAGCGGATGGTAGAACAACCCAGGCAGGGCCAATGAGAAATAAGCTGATTCCTTGAGGAGAAAGTTCCACCTTTCCCGAACAATGCTGCTCAGTCCACAGAGCGGGGACATCCTGGAGCTGAGAGCCTGGGTCTTGGTTGGCACTATACGAGCTGCAGGATAAGTTTCACCAGGAGTGAAAGCCAGTGGTGGCCTCTCGGTTTGGGCAATTGAGTTGGGTGCAGTCGCTAGTATCTCCAAGTGTCTGGACCTGTCCCACCCAGGCTTCTATCCTGTAATCTCCTCCCCAGCATACCCCACCACCCTCACGTGGGTTCTTGCACTAGTCGTGCTGAAAGTCTGGGTTAACCGTACCGCAACAGAGAACGAATACCGCAGCTCGGACTCTGGTACAGATGCGAGAGGTTCCGTGAGCACACCCCTGAGGCCGCCTGGTGGGACTGCTGAGGAATCCAGAGGGGTTCCTCCGAAGGCTCCCACTGCAGGACGAAGTCCAAGCTCCCTTCCCCTCCATCCCGGGAGCAACTCCTGCTGTTCCCCAGGCTCTGCAGAAACCTCGCATTCAGTTACTCCTCTCCCCTGCGGACTCCGTTCTGGAGGCAAGAACTTCAGGAACCCCGTGTTAATATCTGCCCCTCGAAGCCCGGGCTCAGTGAGGACCGGAGAGGAATGACTGCGCCTGCCGCCCCGTACGGACGCAGGCAATCCGCATCCCGTTGCTGCGGGCGTGGGCTGGGGACAACTCACCGGCGCGCGCCAATCCTTTCGCGCTCGCGGCCCCCCGGGGAGGCCTGCGACCCCCGCCGGCACCCGTGCGCCCGCACGCGCCCTCGCGGACCCCCTCAGGGCAGGCCGAGGTTGCGGGGTGGGAGCTCCACGAACTGCCGGGTCTCTCTGCTGAAAGTACGGCCGCGCCGGGGAAGTCGGAGTTTAAGGGCGCCCGGGGCCGGCCCCCGAGGTAGTGCTTCCGGGTCGGGCTGTGGACCTCGGGCTCACCCGGGCGCCGCGGGGCTCTCTGGGTAACGAGCCCGCCCCCGCCCGCGCTGGGCTACGGCGTCGACGTCGGCCGCAACGCTGACGGGTAGGTCGCCCAGCCAATCGCGGCAAGGCGGCGCCGGGTCGCCCGCAGACCGAACCAATGACACGTGGAGGGGCGGGGCGGTCGCGGACGTAGTGCGTCGCGAGGAGCCGCCCTGCCGGGAAGGAGCCCGAAAGGGAGTCGGCGGCACAAAATGGCGGCGGCGGCGGCGACGGTCGCAGCCGGCGCTCCGGGGCCGGCGGCTCCCGCCGCAGCGGCCTGTGCCCCGGGCTCGGGGAGCGCAGCCCCCGGGTCACAGGGGATGTTGATCGGGGACCGGCTGTACTCCGGGGTGCTCATCACTTTGGAGAACTGCCTCCTGCCTGACGACAAGCTGCGCTTCACGCCGTCCATGTCGAGTGGCCTCGACACCGATACGGAGACCGACCTCCGCGTGGTGGGCTGCGAGCTCATCCAGGCGGCCGGCATCCTGCTCCGCCTGCCGCAGGTGAGGGCGCGGCCGCGAGCCTCGGGCCGAGGTAACCGCCGCGCCGGCGCCGGGGGACGCGGCCGGGCCCTTTGTTGGCGGCGGGGCCGGGTCCAGCGCCGACCCCGGCCCCGCGTTTCACCGCTGCTGTCCTTCGGGGGCGATGAGGGGGACGAGGCGGCGGGACGCGAAGAGCCTTCGTGGGCTTGCAGAACGTTTTAGTGTCTGGGTCTGTGTCAGTTGCACGAAGCAAGAGACGCAACTGCAAATTGTGCCTTTAGAAGTGATGGGAACGTTTCTCTTCTCCAGGTGGCTATGGCTACCGGGCAGGTGCTGTTCCAGCGGTTTTTCTACACCAAGTCTTTTGTGAAGCATTCCATGGAGGTAAGGGTTTCCGCGTATTTCCCTCCCGCAGAAATACGTGGAGGGGAAACCCGGGTTCGTTGTTTTGGGGCTTGGAGTGCTGTACTTGAGGGATTGGGATCCTAGCCCCCTGGACGTAGAGTGGTTTCCCCACAGCGGCTTTTTCCTTGGTGCCCCTGCTCTTTGCTCCTCGCTCTTCATCGCTCCTCTTGAGCCGCTGGAGACCGTGATGAGTGGAAGGAACACATGCGTGTGTTGCAATGCTTGCATTTCAGCATGTGTCAATGGCTTGTGTTCACCTGGCCTCCAAAATAGAGGAGGCTCCAAGACGGATCCGGGATGTCATCAATGTGTTTCATCGCCTTCGGCATCTGAGAGAGAAAAAGTGAGTCTCCTTGTTTTTATGGTTAAGTTCCACAGACGTTTCTGAAACAAAACTCAGGGTGTGAGGTGTTACGCTGTGTCCAGGAGAGGGCCTGCTGCCCAGGAGGTACCCAACAGATGCTGTTTAATGAGTGAAGGAACCACAGTAAAAAGGGCAGGGAACTGTGGCTATGGTTTTGTCGACATTGGTCTCTCTGTTGGCCCATGCCTATCGCTGAATGTCCTAGAGCTGGGTTCGCAGTCTTCGCCCTGTTGACATTTTGGGCTGGATGATTCTTTGTTGTGAGGACTGTCTTGTGCATTGTAGGATATTGAGCAGTATCCCTGGCCTCTACAAACTAGATGCTAACGGTTCATCTCTCAGTTGTGACAGCCAGAACCGTCCCCAGAGCTGGCCCTGGGATAGCAAAATTGTCCCTGGTTGAGAACCACTGCCTGGACAACCCAGACTTTATGCTCCTCAGGTGGACGGTCCTTTGGAAAATAGAGCCTCAGGCTGTTTAAATGTTCTACTGCCGTTGGTTCTTTGGTTTTCCATTCACCCATAACGCATGCACTTTTGTCTTGAACCAGGTAATGTGCGGTTAGTACTTGTGTGATGAGATTTTGAAACCTTCCGCCCTGTGTTCGTTGTACATCAGAGAACTGTTTGGAAGGAAAAGAGAATATTGTTGAGAAGGGATAAGCAGGGTAGCACTGGGGTTTGAGGAAGATTCTCTGGTTTTGTTAAAGGCTACATCTGTATTGCAGTGTTTACAGTGGATTTTCACCATTTGGAGGTAATTGGGATTTGAAAGACGTTGTTTTATTTGACCCTTATGTGGACGTGTGCTTTGTCTGTGTAGGAAACCTGTGCCTCTGCTGTTGGATCAAGATTATGTTAACTTAAAGAATCAGATTATAAAGGCAGAAAGACGAGTTCTCAAAGAGCTGGGTTTCTGTGTCCACGTGAAGCACCCTCACAAGGTGGGTATGTGGCCCAGCTGCCACGGGAGCCCACCTGACTGCTCTGTTCTCACCAAGATTGAAAACTCTGAAGAAGAGTAAATGTGTTCCTGACTTGTTTTTCCAGTTTATATCTAAAGTCTGAAAGTAATTTATTTGTTAGTTGTCTTTATACTACCTGTTAATTTTATGTTTTCAGGAGTTTTGGAACGGTTATTTTTTAAGTGTGGGCTTTCAAAAAAAATAGTGAATTTGTAAAAATGGAATCTGTTAGTTTATGTTTTTTTTTTTCTCAACAGCTTATTTTGTAAAGTTGCTTTAGTGATAGCTTTATTTTCTCTAGTGGGGAATTGGAAGGATTCTGAACCCTTTATTTGGAAATGAACTAAAGCAGCTTTGCAGCGCATGACAGTTGAGCATGGCTGCCATACAGTACCATGGGAACCTTTTATGTGACGCATAAACTTTAAAAAAAAAAAAAAAGATTGCAATCTGCACCTTTCCTTTATTCCCTTTTTATTGGTGGGTTTCTTCATATCTTTTCTCTCATGCTTGTTTGACTTTCTGGCATTAATTCAAATTCTTGATAAGTTACCATAGATTTTAGACTTTTTCTTCATTTGCTGAAAGTATTTTCACACCATGTTTTGTGTAAAGTGGTGACTAGGGTACAGAGATGGTTAGGACAAGCTCATCTCACTGGTGGAAACTATGTCGAAGATGAGAATGAGAATCAGCCTTGTGATGGCCATGAAAAATGCAGCTGCCTTTGCTGTGGGTGCAGCCTGGGTTCGAAAGCAGGTAGCGGGGCCTCTCAGCAAAAGCTCCCCTCCAGCTGAGCTGTGCACCGGGCATATGACCAGGAGCCACCCCTGGGATCTAGCATGAGGCTCATATTTACTGCATGGATGCTCTCAAGATCTGAATTTTGGGTTCTCGGGGTTCTTGGTAATAACTGGCTGACCTGTATCTTCCAGATAATCGTTATGTACCTTCAGGTGTTAGAGTGTGAGCGTAACCAGCACCTGGTCCAGACCTCATGGTGAGTTGACCTTCCTTGTTTTATGAGACCAGCAAGGGCAGTGCAGGAATATGTTGATTTGAGGCACTTGGGCAGTGGGTAGTCAGTCCCATGACTTGGTTGTGGGCTGGAGTTGTCTCAGTGCCCAGTGTTCCTGCTGTGTAGATTCTAACCAGCCTCCCAAAATATCAGGCACTAGTGTAACGGTAAGGTGGCCCACACGCTCCCCCGGCCTTCCAGGAGAGCATTCACTGGGCTTCCCTTTGAGGGCTGGTGACTTGGCACATCAGGATCTTTCCCCCACGTGCCAGCATCGATGTAGTGGTTTTATGTCTCCTTGGAAGTTGCTCCTAACTGCCTCTTACTAGAGAGGATCCTGTGGGAGAAGGAGGGTTCGGATAAACTTTCTCTGGGACTGATTTTAACAATGCATATGTTAGAAATGAAGCCTGAAGTAATAGTGCTGGGTGCTTTGTGAATTTTTTTCCACGGAGTTAAGTCTGTAAGGGTCGTATTTTTGCTGCCTGAATTGTCTGGTGCTATGCCCTATCTAATAGAGAACCTATTTTGACTTTTCTTTTCTGTACTCTTTCAATCGAAGGGTAGCCTCTGAGGGTAAGTGACTAAGACTTCTCCTCTACTGTCCAAGCGCTTTGGTGCAGGGACAGCGGCCGTCCTCAGCCAATCCAGCGCAGGCTCTCCACCGAAGGCCGGCTCTAGATGGTGGTATGCGCACGGTAGTATAGTGCTGGCCGACTGCTGCTGTGGTTCTCTGACGGTGGCGCTGCTTGTTAACCCTGTCGTGCTTGGTAATTGTATTGATGAGAGTTCACTGTCTTGACTTGAATCTTGTCCCTTTAAAACTGCTGTACGTGTGCAATAAAGATGCAGTACCTGTGTCCTAAAAACATTTCTGTGGAAAGCTGTATGAATTGGCTGACGGGGACTCACTTCAGTACGGGCTTGTGCCAGTCTTCCCGGAAGTCCTAAAGTTGCTCTTCAGCAGCTAAGTGTTGACACGTTCTAGTAAAAGGTGTGCATCTTTAAATTATTTCATGGACACTTTTTATATTGTAACTTAGATAAGCAGTACGTTTAAATACACATTTCAAGGACTTCATTTGTTTTGTTTTTGGAATTTAAAAGTTGATAGATAAATGGCATCACTATTTGAGTACTGAAAATTTATTAGAACCAAAAAAGTTACTGATGTTTATGTTTATGACATGTTTGAACTGTTCGCTTGCAATGCTCTGAGACCCATGGCCTTGGGGCCATCATGTAGGTCTTTTCCTTGATTATCTCTTGAGGCCTGGAGCAAGAGCTTCCAGAGCCAGGTGCCACTAGTTGGCCTATGTTGAATAGATCACTGAGAAGTCTGAGTGGGTTTGTGTTGTCACCTTCTCCAGGGTTTCAGGCAAAGTTAAGAGGGTTGGGGCGGGGGTGTATCAGTGAAATCACACAGCAGGATGTGGCTACCCTGTGGGTGTGGCCTGACTCTCAGGGGTTGCCATAGTGGGGTATGTTAGGAGCAGCAAATGTATCATTTATTTGACTGTTTTCTCATGGAATCTGTTTTTGCAATATTGATGAGATATGTGAATATGTGAGATCCTGATTTTGGTCTATTAAATCCTAGACAAATAATATCTAAAGGAAAATGTTGAAAATGTAGCCAATTTTAAAACCCTTAAACTTTTAAAAAATGCAAATGTTTTGTATTTTTATATTTTTTAAAGTACGATAATGCTTTTTAAATGTATTGATTATGATGAAACTTGTAGTGTTTTGTTGCTTTTGTCTGATTTTATGAATGTTCATTTTAAGACTCGTTATTGAGATGGGACAATTTGGAAACGGTTCTTTGATATGCCTGAGAAGAGGACTTCCCTTTGGGCATTGAGCCTTCCTCTGCATGATGTTCCCATGCGCCCAGGGGTGTTTTCCCTTTCCAAGTGGACTCCCTCATGGAAGGAGAAGGGCCAGGCCCTGAGCACCTCTTCGAGGAAAAGGGATGCAAGAGGACGGCTTGTCTCAGAAGAGCCCTCGCAGGCTGCCTGCTCAGCCCATTCATTTGAGTTTGCATGTTTCTCTGCACTATGGATTTTGAGCATTTAGATTTCTTTCATCAAGTACATTTCAACCACTACAGTAGACATTTTCTCTCTGAGGCATTGTGCTTTGCACGAGAACAGCCAGAAGTTGAGGGAAAAGTAAAGTTAAAGTCGGTTCTCTTTCATAGCAACATGTGTTGTCTGACATTCAGCCAGCTTTTTAGATTTTTTTTTCCAGTAATTTCCCTGTTTTCCTGTACTCACAAAAAGCAGCTAGAATGTCTCTCCAGGAATCCTGAGCCTCACAGGACTGTGTAGCTCTAAGCCTAGGAGTAGACTGCGTAGAGTAGTGATCGTATCTAGATGATGCACACGGGTATCCTGGGGATGCCCGGAGCGTTGCAGTCTTTCCTGCATTTGGTTTTCAGGAATTACATGAATGACAGCCTTCGCACAGATGTCTTCGTGAGGTTCCAGCCTGAGAGCATCGCCTGTGCCTGCATTTATCTTGCTGCCCGGACACTGGAGGTCAGTGTTGCGCCACCACAGGGCATCCTGGTCTGATTCTTTCTCCAGCCTCCAGGAAACTTGTGCGTAGTGTTCTTCAGATTGTGCTCATCAATGCCAATGAAAGCCTGTCTCTTGGTGACCAGCAAGGCTTGTTTTTTATTGCCCTAAGAATCTTGTTGGCCAAAAAAGAAAGTATTAACAGTGATGGCATTTGTGTTTACAGATCCCTTTGCCCAATCGTCCCCATTGGTTTCTTTTGTTTGGAGCAACTGAAGACGAAATTCAGGAAATCTGCTTAAAAATCCTGCAGCTTTATACTCGGAAAAAGGTTCTATGTTTTTTCATGTAATATATGCATTTGTGTTTAACCAGAAACATCTGGTCTTGAATTTCTTTGGATTCTGACTCCCATAGGTTGATCTTACACACCTTGAAAGTGAAGTCGAGAAGAGAAGGCACGCCATTGAAGAGGCCAAGGCACAAGCTAAGGGCCTGCTGCCTGCTGGCACCCAGGTTCTGGACAGCACTTCAGGGTTCTCACCTGCCCCCAAGCTGGGTGAGTGTGAGGGTGTGTGGCCCTCCTTTTCTCCAGATTTCTCTTGGAACTGTGTCTGCTGCTGGCCTGAGTTCTCTGCAGGCACCAGGGTCCCCAGCGGACATTTGTTGATTTTTGAAGTGAGAAGGTCACTCCTAAAGGAGTTTTCATCGTTTTTTTGTTTTCTTTCCCTAAGATTTTATTTATTCATTTGAGAGCATGCGCGCAAGTGTGCACGAGTGGGGTGGGGAGGAGGGGCGGAGGGAGAGGGAGAAGCAGATTCCCCGCTGAGCAGGGAGCCCAACATGGGGCTTGATACCAGGATCCCCGAGATCATGACCCTAGCTGAAGGCAGACACTTAACCGGCTGAACCACCCAGGTGCCCCAATATTTTAAGTAGTCTCTACACCCAGTGTGGAGCTCAAACTTAAAACCCTGAGATCAAGAATTGCATACTCCACCAACTGAGCCAGCTAGGCACCCATTGTTTTTATATTTTCATTAGTGAGGGACGTGGACAAGCTTTTCAAAATGCTTTTTGTTTTTTTTTAACCCAGCTCACCTAATTAGCTTGTCTTCTGATGAAAATTTTATAAGTCTAGGGTAGTAGATTGTGTTTTTTGGGTCATGTTAGAACTAAGCATGATGCACATCCCCAGTCCCTCAAGGAAGGCAAGTGAGACAGGTGGCTTTTCTGTGTCTTTCGGGTGCATGTTTAGGTTCTGAGTCCCAGGCCGGGAACAGGGAGTCTCCGTAAATCCCATAGAAGTGGTATTGCCTTGCTCTGCTAATGTGTTTTCTCTCAGAACAGTTTTCCTGGTGGTGAGGTTTTAACTTCTTGTATTTGATTCTAGCAGAATCCCCTAAAGAAGGTAAAGGAAACAAGCCTTCCCCGCTCTCTGTGAAGAACGCCAAGAGGAAAATGGAGGGCGTGAAGAAAGTTAAGGCTGACAGCCCGGTGAATGGGTGAGTACCCAAGCGCCCCAGCTGGCCTTTGGAGTTGGCTGGAGAGACTTGAAGCCTGTAACTGCTCCCACCATTTGTTCTCAGCTTGCCAAAGGGGCGAGGGAGTCGAAGTAGGAGTGGAAGTCGTGAGCAGAGCTACTCAAGGTCCCCATCGCGATCTGCTTCTCCTAAGAGGAGGTGTGTGCTGATCAGGGCTCATGGGGGGCCGGCGCGGGGTGCTGCACCTGGCAAGGGATATTTTCCCCAGGGTGGCTATTGGTGGTGTGGCTGCCCCTCACAGGAAAGTCACTCCTGACCCTCTCAGGTGGTGGGGTGAGTGGTCACCTGTTTGGTGGTGCTGTCCTTCCTCACAGAAAAAGTGACAGTGGCTCCACGTCTGGCGGGTCCAAGTCGCAGAGCCGTTCACGGAGCAGGAGTGACTCCCCTCCTAGACAGGTGCACAGAGGTGTTCCGTACAAAAGCTCCAAGGTGAGGAGCTACCGGAAGTCTAAGGACTGCAAGTACCCCACCCAGAAGCCACACAAGTCCCGGAGTCGGAGCTCCTCTCGGTCTCGAAGCCGCTCACGGGAGCGGGCGGATAGTTCCGGGAAATATAAGAAAAAAAGTCATTACTATAGAGATCAGCGAAGGGAGCGTTCTCGGTCGTACGAGCGCACGAGCCATCGCTATGAGCGGGATCACCTTGGGCACAGCAGGCATCGGAGGTGAGGCGCTGGGCTCCCAGAGTGCTGCCCTTTGCTCCTCGGTGTGCACCCGTGGCATGACTGGCCCTGTGGTGCAGCTCTTTTTGGAAATGGCTGTTGGCTCTGGACCTTGTGATGCATTTGGAGATGGACTCAAGAGGCCGGCGAGGTGCCCTTCAGGCCGGCCTGGGCACGGTGCGTACACTCGTGTCAGCACAGGGCCCGCCTCGGCAGCAGCCCTGTGGCAGCTTGATGTGGAAGCAGATGTGTACGTCCTGGTGGTGTGGCTTGGTGCTAACGACAGGCCGTCTTTACTCGATTACGTTAAACCAAGAAAATGACTTTTAGAACCTTTGCCTATATTAGGTTGTACTTATGTACATATTTTGCAGTGTTTCACAATGAGAAAATGGCCTTAATAGCCCCTTATTCTCTATTCGCCCTGTAAATAAACATGTGTTTAATACAAGTTAAAGCTATATATGAAAATTCAGAACTTGAATTCTGTCGGCTTAAAACTTGTGTAGAGAATTCTGATTTTTAAAATGTGAAGGTATTTAGATCTGTGTTGAAAGTCGTATATTTTTATCTGTGCGATGCTGAGTGCAGGCCACCAGCTCCCAAATAGAGAAGTTTCCTATATATGCATTTTACGTGGTTAAATAAACACAATTCTCTCTACTCAGGACATTTGGAACGTTCCAGAATGTGTAGTTTGTCGTTCTGCTCGCTTGTTCCTGTGCACGGCCTGCAGTCCCCGTTCTAGTGGTCTGTCTGCACTGCTGGCCCTGATCTCATTACAGTGTTGGCTTTTGTATCGAGCCCTGTGCGGCTGCTCTTCCATGGCCGGCTAGCCTTGAAGAGCCTGGGCCAAAGGCCGCTTCCTGCGGGGGCGCGGAGGGCGGGCGGGGAAAGGACAGAATGGGTCCGAGGGGCAGCCTGGGTGTGTCGGGCGGGCTGGCGGCTAGCGGGAGGGCAGCTGGAGCGCCGGCCCTGGGGGCTGGGCGCCCCTGGGAGTGGGGGCTGGGCCGGCGCAGCCCGGGCGGTGGGGCTGTGAGCGCGGCGGGGCCAGCACCTGGGGCCCAGGGGGCTCGCGGGCACCTCAGAGACCTTGCTACTTGGGAAGCCGAGCGAGCGGCACCTCCTGGAAGGCCGCGGGGCAGAGGGTCCACTGTCCTTGCCGACTCAGACCGAGGTGCTGGTGGTTTCCGGGAGTTCCGCGCACACACAGGCTCAGGAGGGGAGCTCGTCGGCTTTCAAACGCGCTGCGTTCACGCACCACCCGCGCCTCCTGCGGGACTCCTGCCCAGCCCCCGTGGACGCAGTGGCTCCGGCCGCTTCCGTCGCCCCGAGAACTCTATTTCCGCCGCTGGTCTAACGCCACTTCCGCCCGCCTTGGACGACTAGCCACTGGTTGGTCGGGACGTGATGTGGTCCAGGGCATCCCTTAGGATTGTGGGAAATGTAGTTTTCTCGCCGCCGTCAGGGAGGGCCGGGCCTGCGGGCTGTGGGCGGGGTGGGCCGCTCCTCTGGCCGGAAACGGCTGCTTTCTGGGCCGGGCGGGACCTGCGCCGACGCGGAGTCGGACGCCGTGAGGGCGCCAGGGGGCGCCGGGAGTGGGTACCGCCGGGCGGCCGCACGCGGGACTGGGGGCTGGTTTGGGGACGGACCGGAAGTGCCTAAACTGGGCGACAGAGTGGTCAGTTTCAGTCACCCGGCTTAGGTCTGGGGAGGGTCGGTGCGAGGCCGCGGCTGCAGGGGGACGGCGGTCGGGTGAGGCTGGGGCCGGACGGGGACCGCGGCTGCCGTGCGCCAGTCCCGGCCTTCCGCGCCCTCGAGCGTCGGCTCCGCCCGGGTGGTGGGTCCCTGGGCTGGAGCTGAGGCTCGGGGAGGGGTGGGCGACTGCTCAGAGGGGCGCAGCCGCGGAGCGGCGGACGAGGGGCTCGCGCCTCAGTCTGGTCGCTGGAGGGAGTGAGCCCCGTGTGGTGGGAGAGGGTGATGAGGGTGATGGGTTGTGCGAGTCCTGGCGTCCCCGGGGCTGCTGCACGCGCCCCCCGGCCACTCCCGCGTGACCGCCACGCGCACCTGTATTGCAGCCGCTCTGAGCACCTGGGGCCGCCACCACCCGCGGACCATGTTCCTGGTGCGCCTGACGTCTCGGCTGCTGAGGGCTGTTCCTCGCGCAGGTAAGAGGCCCCGTGGGGGCAAGGCAGGTGGGCAGGGTGCACACCGGGTTAGGAATGTGGGGTAAGTAATCCCAACGGCCCCCACCTGCCAGCTGGAGGCGGGGGCCTGGCCACACAAACTCCTTGTAAACATCCAAGTAGCCAAAAGGGAAAGTCCGGGCCTGAGAACATCAGCCTGAATTCCCGCTGGGATAAGGTGCGGGTCGTCCTGGTCCGTGATGACCGCTCTGCTCCCCAGTGGGGGAGGGGGCATTGGCTGTGCTCAGCCCTGGCGTAGCTGCTTGGGTGGTAACTGCTGTCTGGTTTCCTGCAGGTTGCGGTCGGCCGTGGCCTATCTCAGGGGTCCTAGGCAGGCCTTGCTACAGCACACGGCCAACAGGCCCAAGTGGAGTTGCCTCCGTCCCTGGCAAGGGGCTCCAGCTGGAGCTTGAGGAGATGCTGGTCCCCAGGAAGATGTCCATCAGTCCTCTGGAGAGCTGGCTGACCGCCCACTACCTCCTACCCAGACTAGATGCCAGGACCCCAGGGACCGTGGCACCATCTCAGCTCTATGAGTGTCCACCTAGCCAAGTGGAAGGGGCTGAGCAGGGGATGGAGGAGGTCTGGGATGCACCCCAGGTGCAGTGCAAAAACATACTGAAGATTCGCCGGCGGAAGATGAATCATCACAAGTACCGTAAACTGGTCAAGAGGACCCGGTTCCTGCGGCGGAAGGTCCGCGAAGGACGCCTGAAACGGAAGCAGGTAAGTGTGGGGGGTGGGCCTCTCAGCCTAGGGTGGGGCAAGGCGGCTGCAAATGTGTGACTGTGCCACAGACCAGTCAGTGGTCCCTCCTGTGCCCTTGCAGATCAAGTTCGAGAGAGACCTGAGGCGCATCTGGCTGAAGGCGGGCCTGAAGGAAGCCCCTGCGGGCTGGCAGACCCCCAAGATCTACTTGAAAGGCAAATGAGTCCAGTGCTCCTCTCCCCCACCCCTGTTGCTGCTGATGACCCACTGTAATAAATGTTTAGGAACTTAGCTGTCCCCGGGTGACCTGGCCCCTCTGCGGCCTAGCGTGAGCTATCTTGGGATTGAGCTGGTGCCAACCTCTGGTTTTCTGGGAGGCACAAGGGCCCCGGGGTGCAGATCGGGGTCCCTTTCCCGAGAGGGCCCTTGTCCTGGTGCCAAGTCCACAGGAACGACAGCCTCCCTATTTGTGAATGTCTGATGCTACAACAGCTGCAAACAGAGGCCCAGGTCTGCCCTTTAGGCACTTGGACTCCACTGCAGGAGGCAGACTCTAAACACGCTGATGGCAAAAGTACCAAGGGACAATGCTGGGGGGTTAGGGAGTGCCCAGATTGAGTTGGGGGTATGATTACAATGTGAGAGGGGACAGGGAGGGCCTCATGGGGAAGACTGGGGAGGGGGGCAGGCTCTGCCCCCAGAGATGATGGACGGTGCCCTGCAGTCCCCACAGACCTGGGCCTCAAGTGGCTCTCTGAGCTGTCCTGCTCTGCTAGGGCTGGGGGCCCCTGGTCTCCTTTGGCTTCCTTGGCCTCTGCCACCTTATGGGACGCTGAGTGGGGCTAATCAGGAAAGGATGGCTGGGAGGGTGTGCTCTGGCAGGGTTGGGGGTGGCTGAGAAAGTGGTGCTGTTTATGGAACTGGAGAAACTTTGGAGCCTTGGCGTGAGCCAGTGGACCACTGCATCCAGGCTTGGCGAGGGCTGGGCTGCAGGCAGGGGAGCTTGGTCGGAGTGCCATGAATATGGCAGACGCTACTCTGCTCAGCCTCTGCCCTGCTCTCTGACGGCTGACTTAGAGGATAGGAAAAGTGGTGCATCTTTCCTGAGCCGTCCAGTAGAGACACGCGTGATGCTGGTGTCCTCCCTCGATCCCCTCCACCCCGTTAAGGGCAACACCACGTCTCAGCAGGCTGTGGGGATTTCTTGCCTTGTCACAGAAATGTGTCTGGGAGTGGGGTTGAGTTCTCTGCAAATCAGGCAGATCTTGGGGAGGGCTGGAGCAGGGCTTACCCAGCAGCTTCTCTGGAATGGCACAGACCACATTGTGTTGCTCACCCCACGTTCTTTCGGTGCGCCAGGCGGGCCCCTGCCCTGTGCATGGCAGCCAGCCAGCTAGGTAAGCAGGGTTCTAACCACGGGGCCGGTCTGAGTCCCTGCCCATTAGGGGACACAGCCCACGGAGGTGCTGGGTGTGGTGGAGGAGGGTGATGCTGGCCATGACCTGGGGGGGCACCTGACACCATTGAGGGTGCAGGCCTGCTTCCACATGTGGCTGCAAGGGGGCAGCAGTTGGGCTCCCAGCAGCCCCTGGGGTTGGGGCTGAGGACCAGGACAGCCAGAGCACCCTGCCAGCCCAGTCACCTGGGAGGGCACAGGGAGCCCCTGGGAGGCCCCCAGCTGGGGTCACAGTCATCCTTCCTGGGTCTTGGTCTCCCCATCTGGGGGTGGGGCGGGGGCAGAGGCGCCAGGGCCCAGTGGTGGAGCCTGCTGGGGTGGAGTGGACCGTGACCTGTTAGTACCAAGGCTGGCCTCCGCTCCACCTGGCCTCTCAGCTGGGCCTCTGTCTGCCGCTGTTGCCCTTGGCCGGTGCCTGTGGCTGCCGGGTAGCCGCTCCCGTATCTCCTCCCAGTCCTGTCGCAGTAGCTGCCCCGCGGCTCACTCCACCCTTCCCTGGTGGCTGAGAGGAGCAATGGGGTGCTGAGTTGATCTGCCATCTGGAAGCAGAGCCGCTGTCGGGAGCTTGGCTGGGCAGCGAATCCGGGAGGTATGACTGGCTGGCCTGTGCAGGAAGCCACAGACCCACACTCCTGGAGGCTGGCAGCTGGCAGAGCCCCACAGGGCCCTTGCTCCAACTTCTTCCACCGGGGTGGGTTCCAGCTTGGGGGGTCCCTGGAGGTAGGGCCCCTGGCCACATCTGGAGACATTTTTAGTTGTCTCAGTGGGGGGGTCCCACTGACCACAGTGGGCGGAGGCTGGGAATGCAGCTGTACGTGCCCCATAACGCACAGGGAAGCCGACACCTGAAATGAGTTGCCCCAGACCTCGGTGGTACTACGGTTGAGATCTCTGCTGCAGATGTCACTGATCCTGTGGTGTCTGGTCCTGAGGCAGCCCGACCCCCACTCCCTTCTTTGTGCAGAGCTCGTCCTGCCTGTGGCTTGGATGTATCTGGGCCCCAACCACGACTGCAGGAGGCAATTGTGTGAAGCAATTGTGTGGAAGCAGATGTGCTTTTATTTTTATCTCTGCAGTTCCTCCCAGGCTATAAGAAACTGCCCTTCCCTCTTCCCTATGGGGCCTCCACCCTGCCCCCCAGCCTGTGGGATGAGCAGCCCCTTTTCCCTGCTGGCCCCGGGCGCCCCCACAGTGAAAGGACAGAGGCAGGAGGGGTGTGGCAGAGTGCCCTGCTGGCATCGCGTAGGACTTGGGTTCTGGCCGGAGGGGGCCCCAGCCAGGGCCAGAGCTACTGGGGGTGTTCTTGGGCCCTTGCTGGGGGCCCTGCCTCTTGGGCCCGATGTGGAGGCATCTCTGAGCTCAGTCCCTGTGCCTTGTCCCTCTGCCGCTCCGTGCCAGCCAGTGTCTTCTGGCCTGGGTGTTCCTGGCCATACAGTGGGCCAAGGAAGGGGCCAGGCAGGCTCTCCAGGCAAGGGAGGATGCTGAGGCTGGATGCTGGGTCCTGGGAGGGGCTGGTTGTGGCCTGCCTACGGGAGATGCGCAGGACACAGCATGTGAGCTGTGAACGGCTGCACACCCTGTTGTCCAAGGAGTATGCAGGCTGGGGAGGGTGACAGAAGCTGGAGAAAGAAGCCTGCTCCCCAGGCCTGGCCACGGCCAGCTGAGCTCACAGAGAAGCTGGAACCTGGGTGGGCAGGGGTGGGAGGGAATCTTCCTCTCTAGGGCTGAGTTGTGGGAAAAGCCCTCCAAGGGCTCTTGAGCTGTGGCCCCTGGGATAGGGCTGAGGAGTCCAGAGCTGGGTCTGGAGTTAGCCTCAGGGTGGGGGCCAGTGGATGACACCCCCGTCACCTGGCTGCACACCCAGAGGCCAGCCCATGCGCCCGTCAAATTCTGTCCCTTGCTGACCTCAGCCTCAGGGCCATTTGGATTCTTAGGTAAGACTTGGGTTCTGGCCAGAGGGGGATTGGGTCACATGACAGCTGAGTGCTAGGGCTGGGACTAGAGTCCAGGCTGAGACCTGGACACTTCCAGGGGGTTGGGGGGCTTCTGAACAGTGTCTGGAGGCTTGGGGTTCTCTTTAGGATGTGGGGTGGCCAATGTGTGTCTGTGTGTATGTTGAGGACCACTCCTGGATGCACAGGGGAGGGAAGCCCTGAACACTCCCAGGTGACCTGTGGGGTAGGGGCATGGCTCTGGGAATGTGGGGGGGCAATGGCAGGGCTGTCAGGGCTCCCTGAGGCCGAGGTGTGGGGAGGCCTCAGGCTGGGCACAAGCTTGTGCCAACTCCTAGAGAACCTCCAAAATGTGGCCAAGACCAGGTGGCATTAACAGCACATGCATCTTGTAGAGTGTAAATTGTAGAGTATACTTGTCCCAGCAAATTTGGGAACACAGGGTTCAGCTACAACTGGACATGTGAGTGCCCTGTGACCTGGCACCGTGTGCCCCACATCCTTGCCCACCCCGGGCTGGCCTCACGCTGCTGTGGACAGTCTGGTCCAGGAGGAAACTGATCAGCCCAGAGTCCTGCTGAGCAGAGCTGGCCGACCTCCAGGATCTGCTGTGGGTGGAGGGGGCCTCTGAGGCCACCAAGACCCTCGCATGGACAGGGGTCTCCTGCCCCCCGTCTGTCCCAGCTGAGGTGGGTCCGGTAACCACAGGGTCCTCTGGGCTCAGACACGGGCCCTTCCCTCTGCACCCAGACAAGGGGGGCTGGGGGGGGATGCACTCTGGGCCCCTCCGCTCCTCCAAGGGGAGCCCATTCACTTTGATTGGTCCTGTTGGTTGCATTACTTTGTATTTACAGTTAAATTTTTATTTTTTAACTTTACAGCCAAGTAAGATTGTAGCTCCATGTGATGTTGATGCAAAGCTAATAACAAAACAGCAGCTCTGCCTCAGCCAGTGGAGTCCGTCACAGAGGTGGTGCCCGCAGCTTCTGCAGAGGACTCCTGTGCCCCCGGGTGTGGCCCGCCATGGCCTCTGGGCTCAGCAAGATCACACTTCCTTTCTCATACAACTGTTTGTTTTCCTGTTTTGTTTTTGCATGTTTGGTTTTTTTTAATCTATCAAAATTCAGCCCCAGACTTGGGGTTTGGTTCAGTTTCTCAAATGATTCTCCTGCTGTCCCCTGTCTGGGCTGCCCTGGGCCCCACCCGCTGGGTCCTGTTTCTGGGTCACCATGTTCTCCTCTTGCGCAGTCTTCTCCCTTCTTTTCGTGGGTACATTTTTTCTTTTCTTTTTTTTTTGAAGATTTTATATATTTATTTGACGGAGAGAGACATAGTGAGAGCAGGAACATAAGCAGGGGGAGGGGGAGAGGGAGAAGCAGGCCTCCAGCGGAGCAGGGAGCCCGATGCGGGGCTCGATCCCAGCACCCTGGGATCATGACTTGAGCCGAAGACAGACGCTTAACGACTGAGTCACCCAGGCGCCCCTCTTTTGTTTTTTTAAAGATTTACTTATTAGAGAGAGAACGACGGGGTGGAGGGGCAAAGGGAGAGAATCTCAAGCAGACTCCCCACTGAGTGCAGGGCCTCGATCCCATGACCCTGAGATCATGACCTGAGCTGAAACCAAGAGTCGGATGCAGGTGCCCCTCATGGAATGTTTTTCCGAGAAAGGGCGCACGGGAGCTAGAGGGTAGAATAAGGACTAATTGATGTGCGTGAGTGGATTCCCTGCACCACAGGTGTTGTGCTGGGTTCCTTACAGGAGTGACTTCATTTCCCAGCAAATCTACGATCAGCTTCCAGAGGGGACCTTGCCTGCTGTCATGTAGGTAAAAAGCCATTCATGATTCAGCTACAAGTCTGTCTGGCTCTAAAACTTATTTTTAAAAATTATTTTAATAGAAGCTATGCCTGCGTATGCCTAACTAGTTTAGTAATTCAGTAGTGCTGATGAAAAATAACCACACCACTTTTCCCAGAGGCAGTTTTAGCCCTCTTAGATGATTCTTTTGACAATACGATTTATTGTCATATCTTTAAATTGGTGGCTTTTAGATTTTTTTGACAAAAACTCAAAATAAGAAATACGTTTGATATCACGACCTGGTATGTAAACACACACACACACACACACAACTGAAAGATTTCAAAAGCTATACTTAGCCTTCCTAAGCGCAATAATCTCAGATACATTCTATTTTGTTACCACCATGTACGATCCACTAAACTGACTGTGGTCTGAGAAGTTTGGCTGCACTTGCTTTCACTTCAGGTGTCTCAGTGGACTTCCTCCCCGACCCTGGTGACGCCCATGGGGATGGGGGCCGTCGTCAGTGCCCTGTCACAGCCCTGACACCAGGCCGTCAGCCCAGGAAGCAGCACAGAGAATGTGAGCCCTTGCGTATCAGCAGACATCTTTATTGTGTCCTGTGACTTGGTCGGCGGTTTGGCTGATTCTAGAATTCTAGCCTGAAAATTCTTTCCGGCAAAACTCTGCAAGCATTTCTCCCGTGTCTCTGGCTCCCAGCTCGAGGGTGCTGCTGAGGAAACTGGACCCATTTTGCGTCCGAGCCTTTGTAAGCGACCAACTTTTTCTCTTGAAGCGTCTCTTTTTCTTCGTTGCAGCAGATGTTCACAGTGACATAGTTCAGTGTGGATCTGTTCCCACCCTGGAGGAGCCCGGTGCCGTCTAGAAAGTCCTGACCTTCAGTTCTGGGAAACCCCCCTGAGCTGCTGTGCTGTCATCCGCCCGCCCTCGCTCTCCTGTCTGAGGCTCCGGCTATCAGTGTTCTCTCCTCTCCCGCCTCCGATCTGACTGGCATCTTCCACATTTTTTTCTAATCCACTTAATGAATTTTTTAAAAAATATCTGTTATGCCATTTTTATTTTCTAAGAGACTTTTTGTTTTTTGGGTATTTTATGGGGGTATTTTTAATAGCACTCACCATGTTTGTGTTTCACAGGTGTGATGTCATCTCTTCTGTGAGGGTATTAATGATACATGTTTTCTCGAGCATGCTGCCCCCATCACCCCTGTCCAGTTTCTGCTTCCCAGTTGATTTTTTTCTGTTTGTTGACTTTGGTCTCTGTTTTTCATGTTAGTGGGTTTCCTTTGGTAGAACTTGGTTGTCTACTTATGTTTGAGTGTGGTCTACAAAGCAGCAGCAAGAAATGTCCAAGACACCCAGAAATGGTCTCGAAGCACCCTTTCCACTTGTAGTGGAAGCCAGGATGCTTTGGAGACATGGCTGGTTCCAGGTGCAGCTGCCAACTTGAGGAATAAAAATACAGGCCCTCTCGCTCAACTGGAATTTCGGATAAGCAACAGTAATTTTCATTATAAGTATGTCCTGTGCGGTATTTAATCTGGCAACCCTGACGCCAGGTCCGTGGCAGGAAGCGTACAGAGCCAGGGTATCTTTTCGTACCAGATGGCAAGAGAGCTGTTGAAGACTGCTGTGGGTGTGCCAGGGGGCTCAGGAGTCAGGGTGGAAGGCTTTCACTGGTTAAGTGAATATCCAGGAGAATATTTTTTTTTTTAAGATTATTTATTTATTTATTTGAGACAGAGAGAATGAGAGAGAGAGAGCACATGAGAGGGGGGAGGGTCAGAGGGAGAAGCAGGTACCCCGCTGAGCAGGGAGCCCGATGCGGGACTCGATCCCGGGACTCCAGGATCATGACCTGAGCCGAAGGCAGTCGCCCAACCAACTGAGCCACCCAGGCGCCCCTATCCAGGAGAATATTAACCACACTAGGTCAAAGCACAAATCATGTTGGGATCCACTGGATGACTTTGGAGGACTGATCGAGAGGACTCAAGGCATCTAGCTCTCCTGAGATTGATTAGATTCTTTGATTGTATGACTGGGAACATTTTATGAGCATATTAGTAAAACTACCTTACTGGAAAGCAAAAATAATGTATAAGATTATAAAGTCTCTGAAGTTTGATGCTTAAGTAGACTAATACATGCTTGCATAGATTTAAAATAGAGAACATGACAGTTCCAAGGGAAAAAAAAAAAAAGAAATTGAGCTTCTAATGCCTTAGGAATGTTCACCCTTTAAGAAAGGTCATTTTCTTGGGGTGCCTGGGTGTCTCAGATGGTTGACCGTCTGCCTTCGGCTCAGGTCATGATCCCAGGGTCCAGGGTCCTGGGATCGAGCCCCACGTCGGGCTCCTGGCTCAGCGGGGAGCCTGCTTCTCCCTCTCCCTCTGCCTCTCCCCCTGCTCATGCTCTCTCTCTCTCTGTATCTGTGTGTCTCAAATGAATAAATAAAATCTTAAAAAAAAAAGGTCATTTTCTTGTAGAATCCACAGCTTAACCCCCCCACCCCAAAAACCCGGGGATAATGGTTGATTGTTGGATAAGAAGCAAAGAGATGTAAATTCATACAGGGAGCAAATAATGCCAAGAAGACTTCATGCAAACATTAATTCAGTGTTGTTTAAATGTCAGGCTGAAAAATGTGGAGTTTAACAATTTCTATTAGAAAAAGTTCAGGTCATTTTTTTTTTTTTTTTTAAGATTTTATTTGTCAGAGAGAGAGAGAGCACAAGCAGGGGGAGTGGGAGAGGGAGAAGCAGGTTCCTTGCTGAGCAGGGAGCCCGATGCGGGACTCCATCCCAGGACCCTGGACCCTGGGATCATGACCTGAGCCGAAGGCAGACGCTTCACCGACTGAGCCACCCAGGCACCCCTCAGGTAATATATTTAATCAAGATGAATCCTTGGACAAATTAGACTGGTTTTATAATTTTGGTTTAAAACAACTATGTGGGTATAAGATAATAGGAAGTTATAGTGTCTGGAAAAATTAGGTTATTTACTGATGATGCAAAGCTCACTTAAACTTTACTAAATTTCCTGGTCTGGTTTTATGGGTCAGGTAAGTTATTTTTCTTGAACTCTTTTTTTTTGAGTAGTCTTCACACCCAGCAGGGGCCTGACATCCTGACACGACCCTGAGATCATGACCTGAGCTGAAATCAAGAGTCAGACGCTTAACCGACTGAAGTACCCAGGAGCCCCAGGTAAGTTATGTTTCCAAAAAATATTTAAGGTCATGTAAATGCACACATATATGTTTAACTATATTAAAATAAGTGTTCTCTGTCATGAAACATGTCTTCTTATAGACCTCAGTGCTCTGAATCTTTTGCATTTCATGATGCCACGTATCTCTCACCTCCTGTGGTGTATTATCTTTGAAGATGTCATAATTATCTCTGTGCACACTCTTTCCCTGTGCACACTCGGCAACAGGATTTTGCTGATTTTCCTCCTATTGAAAGCTGGGGTCTGTCTCCCCTCCCCTTGAGGGCTGGGTCCTGCTCTGACTCACTGAGTGTGGTGGAAGTTGCCAAGCCTAGGTGTTAGGGGCCCGGCAGCTTCCACCAGTGGAAGAAAGCCTGGGCTAGACTACTGAGTACCAAGAGGTTGTGTGGAGAGAAGGGGTCCATGGACAGAGAGGGAGTGGGTCACGTGGACAGAGAGGGCCATGTGGATGGGGGGTCACATGGACAGAGAGGGCCATGCAGATGGGGGGCCACGTGCACAGAGAGGGCCATGTGGATGGGGGGCCATGTGGACAGAGAGAGGGCCTCGGGGAGAGAGGACCCACCTGATGGCCACTCTGAGGCCCCAGGTGCCAGAATGAAGCTGGCTGGATCTTCCAGCCCCAGTTGAGCCATGCCGACCAGCACCACGTGGGACACAGATGAACTGTCCTGCCAGAATTCCTGACCCACGGAATCACGAGTGGTAAAAGATCTGCACTGTGCTGTGTGGTGGGGGCTGGGATGCTGCACGCCACGGTTCTGCTTTATCTGCATACATTATCTGGGATTCTCCTGCCTTCATTTAATCAGTATGGACTCGTGGATGTTTACTTTATATTTGGATTATGATCCAGAACACCTGTACTGACTCTGTCCCTGGGGCCGTCAGTTGCCCCCTGTGCTCTTCGGCACATCCCATCGTTCTCCATTAATTAATTAATTGATTAATTTGCACTTCCTTACTTTCGGGCACCACAGATTCTCCAGGCTTATCTTGTATGTTTCTTCCCCCAGTCCTAAAATTAGCCATTTCTCCAAGGAGCCATGGTTCCTTTTGTTGGAAAACAGTCTTAGAAACCAGGATCTGGGCGCTGGTGAGCTTGTTGCTTCCCAGACAACAGAGTTAGTAAATGCACATGTGCGTGTGCTGTCCCATGTGCGCGCGCAGTCTGTGCTTCT